>NC_092779.1:55095002-55172502 GCF_047496795.1 Chiloscyllium punctatum | reverse complement strand
GGTATGATACAACAGGCAATGGCCACCAATACCCCGACTACTACTATCAGGGAAGTAAGGATAGAAACCACCACCTCCTTCTACCTTCCAAACCAGGACTCAAGCCATCCTGTGAGAGATGTGTCTACTCCTGGATTCTCAGCCAGTTCCTCTGCTACGGTAGTCAATCCCCTTAAGGCCCGAGTAATTGAACCATCAGGTGCAGTGTTATTAGGAATAAAGGTACAACAGCTTCCTCCTAACATCACACACACACACGCCCCCTTTTTCTGCTAAAACCATATCAAGGGCCATTCTATTTTCCCATGCCATCCTACTTGTCACATCAAGTTGGTCTGATATTCCTTTAACCGCACCTCTTCTATAATTTATAAATTGCTGTTGTTTATAGAAAACGTAATTGATCCAATCTACATTTTTATTAATTGTTACCCACCAGAAGAGAGCTGACTCAAAGCCTGCTGCAATCTGGTTACGAGCCTTGAACTCATCAGGTACCCGCCCCCCCCCCCCCCACCGCACCTCCCCACCTTCCCCCCCCCCCCCCCCCACCAAGGGACTCCTACAGAATCAAGATAAATCCTGCCATCGAAAGAAGTGTCTAACAGTAATCTCTTACCCCTTCCCTTTTTCCCTACTATCTTTTCCTTCTCAAATGCCAGGGTAAATGGAATTGCCAATTGTACACTTGCACATATCCCTCTCCAATCTGGAGGGAGGGTGGGTCTCAATATTTTGCCTCCACAGTACCACCACAGATCCGCTCGGGGAGCCTTTGGTACTGAGTAGTTCCCTCACTTGTCCATTTTGGTGACGTTCTTAATCTCTGTACATACTTTCAGCTCCCCCAAATCTCTCGACCGACTTGTACCTCGTCTACGCACACATGATGTGTGATTTCCAACTGCGACGGAAAATATGGGGGGATCTTTTGCATCTTTCTTCTCCACGGGGGGGGGGAGGGGGAACATCAGAGATAGGGAGGTACAGTTCCTATCATCCCATGCAGTCTCATCCTGTTACAGAGCTATCATACATTTCATGTCCTTCCTGTCTCCCTTCCACCCGAGCGGAAAGGGAACCACCTAGGCCACTGGCCGACCGGAGGCACATGTATAGCAATTGCTCTTGTTCAGACTTTTCACAGTATACTTTACCCATTCAACCCAGGCATTTGCATCCCCGTACCCAGTTTCTATTTCAATGGTCTGTTTCAAGTCCTTTACCTCTATAAATTTTACTACTTTAGGATCATCGGGAGGGGTGAAAGATTGTATCTTATTACCCAGTAGTTCTACCCGTTTTCCCTGTCCTACACTAATTCGGAAACAACAGCCCAAGAAATCCTTCCCATTTGCTTTCATTTCTATCCCAAATGTTTCATTTCATTGTATCTCATAGGTGCCACCCCCCAGGATTGTTTTGTGCCATGTGGTTTTCCTTATTGTTAGGTATATTGGGTTACACTTTTTATCAGGACAATGGCGAGGGGGGCCGGAAGGGGCCCGGTGTACTGTGACGAGACCATTATACCAAGTACCGTCCCCAAGGCCATCCCCATAGGACTTAAGATGTATCTCAGAGCTGCGGTACTGTCTCTGATTATCTACATCCCCACAATTTACTAAGCTGCATACATCAGTGTCTATTACTTGTGGATGATCAGATTCAGGAACCGTTAATAATACATATGAAAATGATATTTGATGAAATCCCAATACTAAGAGGGCTAGCATCATAACTCTAAGCATTCCCAGTATTCTAAACATCATGCTGAAGCACAAAATGACTTAATATACAATCTTACAGAAATAATCCCACACTCGCGTCGCCACTGTATAATTAGTTACTCAAAGTCTCTTCAGCCTGAGTTTCAGTGGGTCTTGCGTTGATTCGGCTGTCCAGACTTCTTCCTCAACTGGAGATTTCACTGGCCCTTTGATCCGAGTGCAGTGAGTCCAGCCTTTCTCCACCGTCCTTATTGCCATTTCGGTCATACAGCCCTTCCCAGTCCGGCTGCAATTTAGTCTCTGTCCATGATTTTACTAAGATCCAATCGCCCGGCTGGATGGAATGAACGGTGAATTCAAGGGGTGGAGTCTGTGCCAATAAACCCTGTTTCCTGAGGAAAGACAAAGAGGAGGACAAGCCCAGTATGTACTTCTTTAAAAACAAATCTTAGTTTCAGGAATTGGCAATTCTCCATTCGTTCCCAAGTAAGGTAATCCAAATAAGATTTCATAGGGGGATAGTCCCAAGTCTTTCCTTGGGGCTGTTCGTACTCACAAGAGAGCTATAGGTAAACATTTGGTCCAAGGGAGTCTGGTTTCTATTATCAATTTAGAGAGCTGTCATTTGAGAGTTTGGTTCATTCTCTCAACCCTTCCCGATGATGGTGGGTGCCATGGAGTATGGAACTCCCAGGAAATTCCCAATCCTTTCATTACCCCCTGTAACACTTTAGAGGTAAAGTGAGTTCCTTGATCGGAATCAATATGGTTCACGAGCCCATATCGGGGAATTATGTGCTCCAATATTGTTTTAGACACTCCACTCGCAGTGGCGGTAGCTAGGGGGTATGCCTCAACCCAACCAGATAAATGCTCTACTATGACTAGCATATATTTTAGTCTCCCTATCCTGGGGAGTTCAGTATAATCTACTTGCATACTCTGGAAAGGTCACAATCCTGGGTCTCTTCCTCCCGGGGTCTGTTTTCTCAAGACTTTCTTATTTACCTTTCTGCATATGATACATCCCTCACATATTTGTTTAGCAATTGTATATATTCCTTTACATCCATATTCCCTAAGAACCAAATCACACATTGCTTGTATTCCCCAATGGCTGCCTTGGTGTAGGACAGCCATAATCTTTCGCATCATCATTTTGTTTAACATTGTCCTTCCATCAGGTAACATCCAATGCCCGTCTGCTGTTTTTACAGCCCCTAAATCTCTCAATTCATTTTCTTCGCTTTCAGTAAATATAGGAGCTTTCCTCGGACCTGGGACAGTAGGTATTAGGGAATGAATCACCACTTCTTGTGGGTTCAGGGCGGCTTCCCTAGCCACTTCATCGGCTAATCTATTTCCCCTAACTTCTGGTTCATTTCCTTTCTGATGACCATTTACATGCACTACTACTATTTCTCGGGGGAGTAATAGGGATTCAAAGACCCGTTTAATCAATTCTTCATGTACTAATTCCTTCCCCCACCTCTGGGTTAATACTCCCAAAGCCGCCCTCTTATCCACGGTAGCAAAGAGGTGGAAAGGTTTATCTAGAGAAGGTAAGGCTAACACGGGGGCATGGATCAGATCTCTTTTGAGTTTCTCAACTAGTTCTTTTTCCTCATCATCCTAACTTAGACATTTTGGTTCCCCCTCTAATAGTTTGAGATATAATTTCTTAGTCATCTGTCCATAGGAATCAATCCACAATCTGCAATATCCCGTTAGACCCAAAAATTTGTGTAACTCCCATTTAGTGCTGGGCAGCGGCATTCCCACTATTCCCTCTGTCCTTTCCGGGCTTATCTTTCGCTTTCCCTCACTAACTAAATGTCCCAAGTATTTCACTTCTTGCTCCACATATTGTAATTTGTTTTTAGATACCCTCAGTCCCTGCTGACCCAGGAAATTCAATAATTTGTTCGTGGCTTCTACTACTCTTTCTCTTCTTTTTCCTGTTACTAAGAGGTCGTCTACATACTGCAACAGGGTAGTCCCCTCGGGGCTGCTAAATTTCTCCAATATTTGTTCTAACATCTGTCTAAATAAATCCGGGAATTCCGTAAACCCTTGGGGGAGCACAGTCCACCGCTATTGCTGTTTCCGTCCTGTCTTGGGGTCTTCCCACTCAAAGGCAAACAAATTCCTACCTTCCTCTGCCAAGGGACAAGCCCAAAAGGCATCCTTTAAATCTATCACACTAAACCATTTGTGGTCATGAGGAATCTTACTTAATAACGTATAGGGGTTTGGCACCACTGGGTGCCTGATCTGTACTATTCGATTTAATGTTCTCAAATCCTGCACCAATCGATAAGTTCCATCGGATTTCCACACTGGTAGTATTGGGGTATTATAAGGAGACATACATGGCTCCAACAATCCATCTCTAATCAATCCTTCAATTACTGGCTGCAGTCCTCATTTACCTTCGATGGAAATGGTATATTGTCGCTCACAGACAATGTCCTTTCCTTTTTTTAAAATTTACTTCAAGGGGAGGGATCTGTAGTTTTCCACGATTCCCTTCCCTAGCCCATACAATAGGGTCTATCTCTCTCTCCACATCCTCTGCCAACATTGCCATTTGGACAACTAATTCTTTTTCCTGAATGCCAACATCCGGTCCTAAGAGGATAATTAAATCTCTCCCTGGTAAGTTACTTCCTATATCAGGGATATACAACAGTTCCCCTGTGATCCTATCCTTAGGATCTTCTATCATCACAGGTTCAAATACTGGAACAGTAAATCCCTCCCCTTTTACCCCCTGAACAGTAATTGACCGTGTTGACATTCCTACTTTCTTTGGTTTAAAATTCAGCGATGACCGTGCTGTCCCCGTATCTACTAGGAAAACTACCTCTTCCCTATAGGGTCCCACCTTCAGGTTTATCAAGGGTTCCTGGTGGGCCCCCGAGGGCAGGAACCCCTGACACCCCTATTCTTCATCAAAATTCATAAGCAGAATTGCCCTTTCTTCCCTTTTCAGAGCATCACACTCCCGCTTAAAGTGCCCTATCTTTCCGCAATAATAGCATCCTGCCTGTTTGAGACCTCCAGCTCTGCCCCTGTCGCTCGAACCCTCTATCAAACGCTCCCCCTTGTCCTCTCTGTCCGACCTGCTGCCACCGACCGCTCCAGTTGCTCAATATTGGTTCCATTCTTTTCTTAACTACCTCATCAACCGCAGCTACCATCATTTTCACCTTCTGTTTCTGTCTCTCATCCTCTCTCTTTACAAACACTTTCTGTGCCTCTCTTAACAATTCATCTAATGGCTTTTCACTCCACCCTTCTATCTTCTGTATCTTTCTCTGTATGTCTGGTCATGCCTTTGTCCAAAATGTACTTTAAAAAGACCCTGTGCCACTGGGTCCTCAGGGTTCATTCTTTCTTCTGTCTAACTTCAAAGGCTTTAGTCAAATCCTGTGACTTCGGTACTGCCTCTCTTATTCCTTTTAGAATCAGGTCTTTCAATTCCCTCATTTCTTCTCTATGATCCGGGTTTTGATTTTCCCACTGGGGGTCTCTGAGGGGAAACTTCACCTCTCCCTGTCCAGCATCCCCATCTCCAATGGGGTGTTCCCTGTCCCATATTTTAATGGCTGCTCCCCATATAAGTCCCCTTTCTTCCCCAGTAAATAGTATATTCAAAATAGACATTAACTCAGCCCAGGTATACAGACTGGGCCCCAAAAATTGATCAGTTTGTTCAGACAACCCTACCGGATCCTCAACCAGGACCTTCATTTCTTTTTTAAATGTTCTGACCTCCCCACTGCTGAGGGGGGCACTTACAAACCCAATCTCTTTGTCCCCTATTGGTACCTCCCGAAGGGGATAAGTCATTACGTTCTTCCCCTTTTTCTTTTTTAAAGAAATATTGCAATGTTTCTAGCTCTTCATAACTTCAAACACCAATTCATCAATTCATGCTTGACTAATTTTAAAGCCTGTTCCAAACTTGTTAAATATACTTATATATTTACGTTCATTTATTCAGTATTTAATATTTAAAATGTAAAATGCATTCCCAATTTTGAAATCCACTGTAATCACCCAGTTTTAGTCCCTTAATTTAAATCCAAAATTAGTTTTCTTAAGTAGTCCTGACCAATCATTGCTCAATTACAATACTATAGTTCGTGAAATAATCAGAGCTGCCTTAAAAGAATTTGTCTATTCTAGTTAAAAAAAACTTCTAATGCATGAACAATGGCCGAATCCAAGGTCACAGATATTAACCATAGAATTTTGTTTTTACTACAATCTAATGTTGAACTGAAACTTCAACTGTCCTCCATAAATCGCTTTTATATAAAGATAAAAGAGATTAGTTAGAAACTGATAGTAAGGCAGTCATGACCTGTAAGAAGAACAGGAGGTATCATTCTTTTTTTTTCATAATCTCTATAGAATCCTTCACCTTTAAAGAAATCATGTTAAGTTTCCATAATAAAAATCAGATTCAAAACAGTCCTGGAACTCAAGCTCCAGGGAATAAAGCGCAAACATTCAATCACCAACAAACAAATGTGTATTCAAACCAAATCACAAAGGGTTAAACTTTCTACCAGCTGTACAGCTCTTTTCATTCTCTCTCTCTCTCTCTCACTCATTGACAAATAAATTCAGATATTTACAAACCCAGTCTTTGTCCGACCTGTATTTTGGCCAGAAGAGGCAGGACGAAGAATGGATGCCTTAGTCCATACGAAGCAACAATATTTAATCATCTTTTTCCCCTGTACAAGTATTATTTTGCCAATTCCACAACATCCTGCCCAAAGGACTTTCTGGAGGTATGTTGTAAGGGACCCTGCCTCCATTTCCATTGCTTTTTCCTTCTTTTGTTTTCCCAGAGGCTTTTTCCTTACCCACAGCACAACCCATATTGAGATCCTTCGTTAGTCCCTTATTAACTACTAAAACTCAATCCTGGCCACCAAGGCAACACTTAAAAGTCAATTTTCTTACCTTGGTCTGTGCACAGAGTTGCCTGGCCCCTTTGTGCCATATTTTCTATCGAGCTCCTATCACTGTCTGATTGAGATGTCTCTCTTGTGGGATTCGTACCAGTCGCCCAAGGGAGCAGACCAAACCGGGACACAAGACCGCTCCTCAATGGGGAACGGGACGCGTCTTCCCAGTGTCCAGGGCCAGCCACTCCCTCCGGTGATGGAAGAACATCCCGGACAGCCCCCAATTGTGAGAAACAAAGCTCACTCACTTCAATAATTTCAGTCTGAGACAAGATCTGAATCAGTAGTGTCATTTATTTTACACTTGCAAGTGGGTGTGATGTCCAGTGTCTATAAGGCAGAGGACATACACACCCCAAATTCAATTCATACTCAATATTTATATGATTTGATTTCTATTGTTTTACACTGCTCCCTCCCCTGTTTACATCTTCCACTTCCCTAAGACCCGCCCCCCATTACCCCTGTTTATCTCTTGCCTTATCCGGCCTTGTCTGTGACAAAATGCTTATTTCTGGCCTCACAAGGCTGTTTGACCTCATCCTGCTGTAGGTCATTGTTAGGCATATTCTTTCTTCATCATTATCTACCCCCTCCATCTGTGCCTTTCCCGAGGCCGTTCTGATCCCTATGACCCTTTTAATTAGGGTTTGTTCCTCTATCTCTGTAAAAGTGGGAAACAGATGTTTATACCTACTGTTTGTACAGGCGTATCTAGCTTAACTTCATCCCCTCACAACATCTTATCTATTTGCCCGTAATGTCTACCATTGTTTTGCAGTCACACTTCATTCTGACATACAATTTTAGCTAATACAAAAACAATTATATATTTCCTCCACATCGTTTCCATTCTTGTTGACTCAGCTCGTGGCTAAAACAATTACACACTGGTGTGAGTTCATTTTACTTTTAAAATGGAATTGCAGAATTGCAGAAGTAACATTAATATACCTATATCCCACAAAACGAACAAAACAGCGTTTCTTGCGATTTAACCCAATTCAGTTAAGCCATATGAGAACAAGTAGGTTAGACCAGGGGAACCCAGTGGATGTGGTCTATCTGGACTTTCAAAAGGCTTTTGATAAGGTGCCACACGGGAGACTGCTGAGCAAGGTGAGGGCCCATGGTGTTCGAGGTGAGCTGCTGGGATGGATTGAGGATTGGCTATCTAACAGAAGGCAGAGAGTTGGGATAAAAGGTTCTTTTTCAGAATGGCAGCCGGTGACGAGCGGTGTCCCGCAGGGTTCGGTGCTGGGGCCACAGCTGTTCGCATTATATATTAATGATTTGGATGAGGGAACCGGGGGCATTCTAGCGAAGTTTGCCGATGATACAAAGTTAGGTGGACAGGCAGGTAGTACTGAGGAAGTGGGGAGGCTACAGAAGGATCTAGACAGGTTGGGAGAGTGGTCCAGGAAATGGCTGATGGAATTTAACGTGAGCAAGTGCGAGGTCTTGCACTTTGGCAAAAAGAATATAGGAATGGACTACTTTCTAAATGGTGAGAAACTTAATAAAGCCAAAGCACAAAGGGATCTGGGAGTGCTAGTCGAGGATTCTCTAAAGGTAAACATGCAGGTTGAGTCTGTGATTAAGAAAGCGAATGCAATGTTGTCTCTTATCTCAAGAGGGTTGGAATATAAAAGCAGAGATGTACTACTAAGACTTTATAAAGCTCTGGTTAGGCCCCATTTGGAGTACTGTGTCCAGTTTTGGTCCCCACACCTCAGGAAGGACATACTGGCACTGGAACGTGTCCAGCGGAGATTCACACGGATGATCCCTGGAATGACAGGTCTAGCATATGAGGAACGGCTGAGGATACTGGGATTGTATTCGTTGGAGTTTAGAAGATTAAGGGGAGATCTAATAGAGACGTACAAAATAATACATGGCTTTGAAAAGGTGGATGCTAGAAAATTGTTTCTGTTAGGCGAGGAGACTAGGACCCGTGGACACAGCCTTAGAATTAGAGGGGGTCATTTCAGAACGGAAATGCGGAGACATTTCTTCAGCCAGAGAGTGGTGGGCCTGTGGAATTCATTGCCACGGAGTGCAGTGGAAGCCGGGACGCTAAATGTCTTCAAGGCCGAGATTGATAGGTTCTTGTTGTCTAGAGGAATTAAGGGCTACGGGGAGAATGCTGGCAAGTGGAGCTGAAATGCGCATCAGCCATGATTGAATGGCGGAGTGGACTCGATGGGCCGAATGGCCTTACTTCCACTCCTATGTCTTATGGTCTTATGGTCTTATGGCTATTGAACCACAACATCGCCTTTATATCCCTCTCCATGGCTACTTCTTCACGTGAGAGAGAACGTCACTGAAGAAATTATGAGTCAAGGCAAAGTGTGGGTGTGAATATGACGGGAAATTCTTGTTCGCTGTTTCATTCTGACACAGTTCTGTTTCAGAATGAATCAATGACAGATGTTCATTCTGACGAGCATGGCTATTCCTTGGATTTTGCTGTTATTGTAATTCTGGTGAAAGCAGAAACACAATGGTGTGGATTCAATTTAGATCTAGAAAGTTCTCATCCACAACTTTCACCACATGTAACTTTGATGAGGTCACATGTCACCCCTTTCCACAACGTGCTGAGGGGATTGAGAGATGACGGTGGTGGGTTATTATACTACCGTGCTTCCCCATTCACGGGTTCAAGTCACACTTTGGTTGCTCATTCCACAAACTACCACTGCATTTTTACTTTGCATCTCACACCTCTGGTATACACTGGATCGAGAATTTTGTTCTTGCCCTTCACTGCACGGGAAGTTCACGAATAATCAACACCACATTAAAGTTGAAATAAAGAATGAAAGCAGATGTTCTATTCAGTTGTAAATTAAATTGGTGTAATGAGAAGGAACACTTTTTTTTCTTTATGCCCCTCATTCCTTGTGGTCTTTTTATGAATTTACATCGACAGAAAGAGAAATGACTAACAAATGATCAGGAGCACAAGTTTATCCAGTGGAATTGTTCATGATTATTTTAATCTGACAGTCCACACAATGATCTGATCAGCATTTCAAACAGTCACTCGGAATTGGAACCGCAACAAACTGCTCCAATGAAACCAACCTTTCATTCTTTCACATGCAGCGTGATGACTGACTTGCTAACTGTACAAGGTCGACCAATTTTCTTCAGCCATCACAGTTTCTGTAAACAGCCACCTGTGTTGTGCAGAGTGTCATTTGTTGCCCCCAGGTCACAGCACATTTCTTCTTCATGAGTTTATGAGCTTCGTCCCTGATCTGTTTGATAAACCTTTTCTATCACTTCATCCCATCCACTCACAATTCTCAACTTATGAATAAAATTTGGCGTTAGACCAAATGTTAAACAAAGTGGACGTATGCCATTCAGCCCATCGAGTCTGCCTCACCATACAACGAACTCATGGTTAATCTGATAATCTTCAACTCCATTCTGCTCAACAAACTTCACCATTTTTCTGATTAAATACCTGACACAGTTTGAAAATACCCAACAACTTAGCCTCAACATCGGTTGCCAAACAAAAACCACAGATTCTCTGAGCATGGAAATTCCTCTTCATTTCTGAATTAAATGGGCGATATCTCATTCTGAGATTATGTCCTCTGGTGCTCTCCTCAGAGCAAAGGGCAAGCCACCTGCCTGTATCTACTCTGTCTAGATCCCATGATCTTCTTTCAAGGAGAATAATCCCAGCCTGACCAATCATTCCCCGAAGCTCCATTTTCTCCAAAGTTGACAACATCCTCGTAAATCTCTGCTGTCCCTTACAGCACGGGAACTGGAACTTGAAATCAGATAGCGATTGGAATCGGATTAGTCCACACATGGACCAAATACAGTCATGATAACTTTGACAAATGAGAATCTGATCATATTCTATTGACATTCAATGGCTTCGTTGTAACTGAAGTCCTCCGTGTAATCATCCTCAGAAATAATATTTAGGAGAAGTGGAACCTGACCGCCCCTATAAAGAAGTTCACCAAAAAAATGTTGGTCAGTTGACTTCGTTTGATTATTAACACAACTCATGTCTCCATGAAGCCTGCATCATCTGTAAGGCACAAATTAGATGTGTAACAGAACTCTCTCCACTTGCCTGGATGTGTGCAGCTTCAATACCACTGACGGAACTGGACATCCTCCACGAGAATGCAGTCACTTAACTGTACCACGTTCAATCCCTGAATGTTTATTACCCTCACCGCTAAGGTACAGTTGCAGTTGAGTGCACCACCTACAAGATGCGGTGGAGTAGGTCATCCAGGCTGTGTTGACAGAACATTCAAAGCTCAAAAACTTTACCGACTATAAGGACAAGGTTGAAAATGAACTGAAGCGCTACCATTTGCAAGTTACCCTCCAAGGCACATACTGGCATGACTTGGAGATGTATCAGTGGTAAATTCACTGAGTGATGAAGCGGTCTTGATGGTCAAAGTGGTATACTTCAGCCCTCCATCCTTTATCTTACAATTATTAAAAATGTTGCTGATTGCATTGACCAGACTTGGGCTCATTCTTTTGGTTGTTCCCTAAACTGGCGGGTTGCTAAAGATCGAATATCATCCACAGTCTGAGGTCAACAACAGAAAATATCCAAAAATACTCTCGACCAACTGAGCTCCCTGTCCAAACATCTTCAGTGATCTGTGAATATCCACTCCAAGATCTCTTTGTTCCTGTTTGTTCTGTTTATCACTCAGAATCCTCACTGTTATTGTTACAACTCCCCAAATTCATTACCACTTATTGGTCTGGATTCAATTCCATTCGCTGTTGTTATTTCCCACCTGATTGATCCATCTCTGCAGGCCCAGACATTATTCATCATAGTCAAATACACGACCAATTGTTGCATCCTCTGCAAACTTCTCAATCATGACTCCTACAATTAAGTTTGAATCATTGATCTACATCAGGAAACAGGCGTCCAAACAAGGTTCATTGCTGGATGTGATGAACACCTGCAATAACTGCACAATCGGGCCCCTGATGTAATTTGTAAACCTGATGGTGACTCTGCCAGTTGGCCTCCTGAGTGATCCCTTCTCACCTATGGGAGTGGTGAATGACCTGTCCATATTGTGCCTGGGCACGTAGGTTTACACTTCAGCGGGTAATTGAATCCTTTCCTGAAGCCCCACTATGGACCTGACTTCTTGGCGGTGTGTGTATCCATGTGTCTATTTAGCTTGGATAATCAGTTGAATTTGAGTCCACGCAGAGATGACTTCCAATTTTCCCCGTCATCCATGTATTTTTTTAAATTCTTCTTTATTCTCCCACGGAGTGTGGCCATCATGGTCTGAACATTATTTGTTGTTTATTCTTAATTCACGTTGAACTGAGTCAGAGGGAATTTATAGGTGAACCGCACTGTTGTGAGTCTGGAGTCATATGTTGGCAGGTCTTGTTAAGGACAGCAAATTCCCCTTTCAAAGAGACAAGAATGAATGGGTTTTCAGCAAATTAAAATTTTTGCCTCTGTTCCCCTGATCGGGGTTAATATTCCATATTTTATTCATCGATTTAAATACCAGCATCTGCCCTGTTCCAGTCTCCAAGAGTTGCTAGCCCAGTATATCGCCACGACATTTGCATTTGACACGAAACTTCGTGAGTAGCAGAAAGCATAGGGGTCAGTAAAAGGATGAAGAAGAATATAGATAGACAGGAGAGTTGAGCGGAGAAGTGGCAGACGGGGTTCAATCGAGGCAAATGTGAAGTGATGCATTTTGGGAAGCCTAATTCTCGAACCAACCACACTGTAAACGGAACAGCCTTGGAGAAATTTGATGAGCAGAGAGATCTGGGAGTTCAGGTCCTTTGTACCATGACGATTGCGGCACAGGTGGATAAAGCGGTCAGAAAGCATATGGCATACTTGTCATCATAGGACCGGGCTTTGAGTGTAAGAGCTGGCAGGCCATGCTAAAATTGTACAAGATTTTGGATCGGCCGCATTTACAATACTGTGCACAGTTCTGGTCGTCATGTTACCAAGGAAGTGAACGTTTAGGTGAGGGTGCAGAGAAGGTTTAGGAGGATGTTGCTGGTATGGAAGATGCTTGCTGTAAAGAGAGGTTAAGAAGTTTATGATTGTTTTCACTCGAAAAAAACGAGATTTAGGGGTCCTGATTGAGGTCTGCAAAATCTGGAAGGTTTCAGACCGGGTGTATAGACATATGTTTTTTTTCCCCAGGTGAGGGATTCAATAATGAGAGGTCACGCATTCAAGTTGAGAGGCGAAACGGTTAAGGAGGATCGATGTAGAAAGTATTTTGCACAGAGGGTGGTCGGTGCCTGGAACGCGTTGCTAGCAGAGGTAGTAGAGACAGGCACGGTCGTTTCATTCAAAGTGCGCCCTGATAGATGCGTGAGTAAGTGAGGGCGGGGGGAGGGTGGGGGTGGGGGAGGGGGGGGGGGGAGATGGAAACAGATGCTGAGGAATTGGGTGATAGGTTTAGAGAGTTGATTTGGTTCAGCCCAGGCTTGGAGGTCCAAAGGGCCTGTTCCTGCGCTATAAATGTTCTGTGTTCTTTCTCCTTCTTTGTTCACTACACTACCATCTCAGTGCTACGTTGCTCCATGACATTGCCAAGTCCAATCACCTCAGAGGGAGTGAGAATATGACATGTGGCTGGATCGGAATGAAACTGATGTACGCTGTACTGGAGTGTTTGCTGGGAGTAAGAGGATGATGTGATCAAAAAACAGTTCTTACTGTCAAAATAACACAACAGTGCATTGTTAAGGAAAATTGCACTGAATGCTTGCAATACATCGAGCTGTCGCTGAAGGCTGCAGCACACTTCCGCTGAGCCGATCTGCAGTGCGGGTTAATGCTGCTGTTGTATCTTAATAATCTCATAACTGGAGACAAATATGCCCTTCCTCCCCGCCTTTGACCAGGAGAACTCCCAGCCTCGGAATTTCATGCGCCTCGGTACCATCATAGAAGGACAATGTGCTCACCGATCGCATCACTGGTGAGACACAGTAGCTTCACGTTCTGGATTAGTGGTGCTGGAAGAGCACAGCAGTTCATTCCTGATGAAGGGCTTTTGCCCGAAACGTCGATTTCGCTGCTCCTTGGATGCTGCCTGAACTGCTGTGCTCTTCCAGCACCACTAATCCAGAATCTGGTTTCCAGCATCTGCAGTCATTGTTTTTCCCAGAGTAGCTCCACGTGCTCATTTCCATCCCAATTTCCAGTTTGATCTTTGCAACTGCACCACTGATTCTGGGTGGAGGAACTGGGATTATGTGATCCACTGCAGAAATGGGTACTTCCTTGTGTGGCGAAACTCGTGAGGCAACAAATGTGAAACCTCATTGTTGTTGAAACATACATTTCAACAATAACCTGCAGTATCCCTTGAGAATTTGATGTTTTGTAAAAATCTATCACCCTCAGTCTTCAACATGCAGAACTCGATGGAACTTCCTCAGCCTCTTGAAACATCCAATTTGAATATACAGCCAATTCTGAGTTCCCACACGTCTATTATTGCTCGCCAAATAGTCCTGTTGTGTCTCTGCATTCTTCCCCACATGTCCTATGTCACTGTAGTTACTGCTCTTTTCAAACACGCATCTCTGCATGGCCCAGGGACCGTATAATGTTCAGTGTTGTGCGTTGTGGCCGCAGTAACCTCGTTTGAATCCGTGTTACGGCATGTAACGTTCTCCCCTTTTTAACTCCTTGTGGTACATGCCAACGAAACACAGAAATGAATTAATTGATTTCACATGAAAACGTTCTCTGACATTATGATTTTTTTCATCAAACCCCTCTCTCACACATCTCTGTGAGATAAATATCAGAATTCAGACTCACCCATTCTTGGAGACTTCTCTCCCTCCCACAATCATTGACCTCCTTTAAGTTCCGCCTCCTATTTCCCTTACAATCATTTTCACATTGAACCCTGTGCTGCTGCTCTCACTGTTGCTGGGTGAACGTGCCGCAATCATACCATTGCGACCTTCAGACCAGTCAATCCATTTTGATACTGTGGTTTTGCGATCAATGACATGGATCAGATATTATTGAAACTTCAGGCTCAGGAAAAGAACACAGGGCCGCACTGAGGAAAAGAAACTTTTTTTCAAAAAGACCTCTTTCTGCGGACTTCCACATCATTTATTTCACTTGCTCATTCGGCTCTATCTAGACTATAGTCTGCAGTTCTGCAATCACATTAGCACTGGAAATGATGTAGGGGTGATTAACCAGGATATTGTCTGGGGAGAAGAGCTCCTATTATGAAGAGAGATTGGATAGACTGGATAGACTTAGAGCAGAAGAGATCGAGAGGAGACATGATTGAGATATTCAAAATAATCAGGGATACGGCTGGCGTAGACTGAAATAAACGTTTTGCTCTTAAGGAGAGATCATTCACGGGGTAATAGATTTAAGAACAGAGGAGGAAAGATTTGAGTGAATGCGCAGACAAACGTTTTGAAACGGCGGGTGGTTGAAATCTGGAACTCAGTGCATGCAAATGTTGGAGAGGCAGAAATCCTCATAACATTCAGAAGTATTCAGATGTGAATTTTTGATAATAAGACATACAAGGATGTCGGTCAAGTGATTTTAAAAAAGAGTTCGGATAGTTAATCGATTATTGATTTCCAGTACTGATAGACGGGCTTCTTTTTGCATCGAACTCCAGGGTAATACCACTGCCCGTCACTGAGTGTTATTGGGTTCAATTCCCATCCGGGACGGGCGCTGGCAGCTTGGGAGGGCTAAGAGGCCAAAAACCCACATTCGATTCCAGACTCATGTGACTGTGTGGAATTTGCACGCTCCTTTTCTCTCTCTCTTCCGTGTGGGTTTCCTCTGGCTGCTCCGATTCCTTCTCACTGTCCAAAGGTGTGCACTTCAGGGAGATGACAAACTAAACCTGAATGGACTGTATAATCAAAGACAAAATCAAAGACAAAAGTAGGAATTGCAGCTCAGGGAAAACAGAATGACCATTTGGGGTCAACAGATCATTCCTTGGAACAGTTTTTGATTCGCACTGTTAACTCTGATTTCTCTCCACCGATGCTGCCTGACCCGCTGAGCTTTTGAACTCATTTCCATTTTTGTAGGTGGATCAATAATGCGGGTTTAGAAAGATTAGGTGGGGGAGTCTGCACCTCTTCAGCGGCACAGAGCAGACTCAATTGGCCAAATGATTTCTGTCTGCATTGTGTCTAATTCCATTAACTCTGATTCTATAAGTTTTTGTCTGTTTTTTTAGTCTTTGGTATTTCACATCTCCCCTGAAATGTGGTTTGCAGAACAGGACAAACGACAATAAGCCACCACCAAACCGTTACCACCCGCTGCCTGGAAGAGGAACGCCTCATATTCTGCCCTGGGACCCTGTAACCATACGGGATAAATGTGGATTACAACATCTTCCTCAATTCCCCTTCCCCCACATTATCACAGTCCGAAGCAGCCAACTCGGCACCACCCTCCGGACCTATTAATCTTTTCCCCCTCTGACTTATCACTTTCTCCCCCGCCTCCATCCAATTATCGCTTTCCCAACTACCTTCCACCCAACCCCAACTGCCGCGTATTTATCTCTCCGCCCCCACCTACACGTCTCATTCCTGATCAAAGGCTTATGCCAGAAGCGTCGGTTCTCCTGCTCCTCGGATGCTGCCTGACCGGCTGTACTTTTCCAGCACAACAATCTCGTCATGGCGAAGATAAATTAGCTTAGCTCAGGCTCTTTATCTGAGAGCGGAGGAGAGTGAGTGAGGAAGAGATGAAGGTGTACAGCAAGGGGGCAGATACGTGTTATAGGAATACATTTCTTATGGGAAGTGTTTACAACCTTAGATCTACGTTAAACGCAAGGGGGAGGATAATTAGAGCAGATACAGGAAGAACATTTTCATTCTGAGAGTGTTGTATAATTGGAACTCACTGTTTGAACGTGTCATCAAAACACTTCAGGAGTGTTTAGCCGAATACTTGAGAAGCTAGCGCACACATGGATAAGGACCAGGTACTGGAAAGTGGGGCGGAGACAAACAGATATCTGATCAAAGATCCGAACACCGTACGGAAACGAGGGAGCATGAAAGCATGGGAAGGGTAAAAGCATGGATACTGCTGTCGATCTGTTACAAGGGGTCTGTGGAATGCTACACGAGTCAAAAGGTCACTGTGGCTGGATGGGATAAGCAGAGAGGAATGCTCCTCCACCAATGAGCAGAGTCAGACTGGGGCTGAACGGTTACTGTGACAGGCTGAGATCATAGCAATTAGTAACGTCAGCTTTGCCAGCTAAATATCATCATTGCAGGTTGGGACAAGTCGTGACAATAAATGTTTAGGACTTGACTTTAAATATTTAATTGATAGTCAGCCTGCTTGAAACCCTTGTAGCAGAAAAAAAAGACATTAATTATCTAATCAGCTTGGAACAAGAAAACATTGTGGTAGATGGGGTAGCTAAACATCTAATCATGACAGGTCAGTCTGGGCTGGAAGATCATTGCAGCAGAGGTGGCAGTAAAATACATAATCGTGACAATAGAAAAACCCCTATTGGCAGAAGTAGAGTGAAAATGGTTTATTGTATACCTGGAGTGAGATAATTCTGACTAACACAGTTGGGCATCCTGGTAAGCTAACAGAAATATAATTAAAAAAAGGGTATAAAGATCCTGAGTTTCGGGGTCGTTAAAGAATTTGCTTTCTGAGTCTCACGGTTTTTTGTCTGCAACTAAAAGATCTGCTCCTTGAAGAACTCCCCTCATCTCCTGGAGATTTATTACATTTTCTCCACGACAACTACATCTTTGAGTACAGTAAAATTGTGGCTAGCGCAGCTCGGTGGTGCAATGGAAAGCGCGTTAGATTTCTACAGCATTGTTAACATTGCTATACAAAGTTTGTTGTTTTCAGTTCCACAGAATCGGAGTTCAGATTTCAGCTGAATCAATTATTATTCTGCTGATTCATCGTTAATTCCCGTCGTCTGGGGTTCTCGAAATTGCTGTTTACCACAGAAAATTCCTTACCCCCTTGTTGGTGAGTTTTGAAGGAATCATATAATTTGAAGCATGATCAGACCAGAATCAACTGCTAACCCAGGAAACCTACAAACTTCGTGCAGAAACCCACTGTCTCTAAACGCATTCCCCTCCAATAGTTGCACAGGCATTATCGATTGTGTAAGTGTCTTTTTCCCTTTGGGCGGCAGGCTGTTGTTGGATGGACCGGGGAAAGATATTGATGTATTTGGTCAGTCATGACAATGTCAAATGGCGGGGTATGACCGGTGTTTGGAATAGCGTCCTCCTATTGCTCTCTGTCAGTGCTGTTTCTGACAGAGGGTCTTCAACAATAACATATTGAAATGTGAATCTACCCCACGGAGTATCAAGGTCCTCCCATTGACCCAACCGCTCTCACAGCCAGAATGGAGAGCTCCTATTGCAGCTTTAGATCAGACAATCGAGGATTCTCCCAGGCGCTCTGTCAGACTGCATACTCCTTCACACAGATTTCTAACTGAACACATGGAGCAAGCAAGTGTGGGGATTCAGGGACAGATTACCGCTCTGTTTTGCTGCAGTTCTGGACACGGAGACATACATGAATTTCTGACATTCTGAGTCTTGCTGTGCATTCTTCCTACTTTATAATTTAAACTGGAATTGAATTTATTCTTGTATCACATTCTTACATCCTCAGTATTCATGGAAACCGTGTATCGTGTTCATGGATGTCGGAATGGTGAAGATTATTGATAAATGCAGTATGTTTCATGTTACCAGTGTGAACTTTCAGAAGGAAGTTGTGAAGTTTTATTGATTCGAATTGAAACCGATCGAAGGAAAGGCCTGGCGACAGCGGCAAAGTAACATTGTCTGTAAACAACGCAGGAACCAGCAGAAACCCATTTTTCAATGAAGTCTATTTTGCATATTTTTATGTGTCCCTTTCCTGAACTTGATGCTTCAATAATCACAGGTCCATGTCAGTTTCACCTGGTCTGCGTTACCTTTAAATTCAGAACCATAGCAAAAGTAGAGCAGTTGAGGTATGAGTAGGACATGTGACCAGCTTACTGTCTGCAGCTTCAGTCGCGCAATTGTTTAGCGCCTGTTACTTAAAGGTGCGTAAAATGCCACGGTTGTAAGTTCAATGCTTATCTAAAGATGCTGTTACTGACATTGACAAGGGATTATTAGCGCATCATACTAAAACACCGTTGAAATCAATGTTGAGAAAAGTAACATGTATTTGAAAACTCCAGTTTCATATTTGTGGTAATTATTATCTGAAAAGCTGCTAATATTCCCCAGGTGAATATCCATCTGTGGATACAGAAACAGAGGTGAAATCTTAGCTTAATGACCTTTCTCAGATCGCTCACCCTGCACTGGAGTACATTCTGGGAAAGTCTGTTTAACTCATTTCATATCATTCAACTTCCTGCAAACACGCTCAGCTCATTATCCAATCGAAAGTATTAGATTTATCTCTTTGGGAGTTTGAATGTTGTCAGTAAATCTGGCAAAGATATAACAAGTAGTTTTGCTGTTGGGAGGAGCAGAGGGTGCAAACTGGGATAAGGTCGAGTCTTGTCACAGGATTTTTCAAGCGAAGATCCGTGAGTATTAAATGGACTAACTCTCCTTTCGAGTGATTGTGACCAAATGTTCAAGGCTACAGATGGCACTGATAATGATGTTTTACATCTACAGGCCAAATCTTATTCACTAGAGGCGCCATAGTATTACAGATCTGATGAGCGGGGTAGATCATGATCCTTATGCAGTGAGAGAATTAATCCCATGCTGTTGGTCTCACTTTTCTCATAACTAGTTAGTCAGCGGACTGAGCTAACTGACTTCTAGTCAATGTAGAACTCAAACAAACAGCTCAGTGTATTTACAATATATAGTATTTCATGTGGAATAAGCCGCAACACCTATCAACGCCAGCAGCTCTTCTTATACTTAACATTTTCAGATGCAGGTATTATGCAAATTCTTTCCGATGAATGTTATCCACTTCGAGAGTATGTCCCTTTTGCCTCGCCATCCAGGTAGCCCAGAATCTCTGTCGCTGTTAAATTCACTCCCTGTGTGTCTGCACACGACTTTTGAAATATAATGGAATCAGCTCCAAAAATGTTTTTATTTCTGAAAATTCATCTCCGATTTCAATAATTCTCAGAATAAAAAAAATCTGCTCCAAACTTCTTCATCATTCCCCGTTGGGGTTGAAGCTCCAACCTTTAGTTTCCACTCACCTAAACGAAGGAATTTCCCTCAGATTTACTCTTACCAACGTCACATTAGCTCGATAACCTCCCTTCAGACACAACTAAGTCTTTCCTGATTTCTCCCGCATGATTCTTTTCTAGTGGCGTTATCTCAAAGTAAGCTTCATGTCTGTCGTTTCTATCGACTTTGTATCAAGTGAACTCTGACCGTGTCCTTCCTAACGTCTTTATATTCTAGTAAACTCGACCGTGTCTTTCACCATGCCTTTATATCCCAGTAAATTTCAACCTGAGAAAGGATGCTGGGTCCAATTCAACGCATGAAAACTCACCACTAAGCTGTGCAATCTTATTACCGAGACAGGAAAGGTGCAAGCAACTTCAATTACAGCTGAATCGATTGGCTGCAGCAGCATCGGGTCAAATCCCAGTTACATACGTGACTGTTGTTCTTATATTTATTTATTCTCTACGTGTGCTGAAGTTACACAGTGAGGGATCGATTACTGTCGTCAGACATACATATAGGGGCGTATTAAATACTGAAGTTGTGAGATCCGAGCAGTTTTTATTAACATAGACCATTCACTGTTCGAATCTCAGGCTCAGGAATTTGAAAGAGAGCGAATTTGAGCCAAAATTGAGCCGGGGCGTTTACCCCATGACGTAACACGAATTTCTGCGGTTGCTTTGTTGTTCACCTCATTTGTGTGTCTTGCATCGAGGATTTTGAAGTTGTCCCCTCTATACAAAAGGCCCGTACTTTTGCAACATTGTACAAAAGATGCAGTACAATAACAGCCGATGCTGATTCAGTCTACTTCTCCAGATATTGACCCCTGGAAACAGCACTGTGCCCTCTCCTCGAGTCTGGAAAACAACTTCCTCACAGATAATCTTACATTCCCGCTCTCATGGCGCTTTTCATTCCATCGGCTTCTGTATTTCACGGAATCCGACTCAATCGATCTTGTCACTGTGTCATTTCTGTCCATGTGGTCAGGTCTTGTGAACAGAATATCACAGTGGGAGTGCCCTGGGCCCATAACCCAGAAGTCAGACCATACTCAGGGAACCGGACTTTGCTCTTGATCATTTCATGAACACCAGGGAGAAATATCTATGCTCTTCAAAATTTAATTACCTGATTTAAGAAGCAAGATAAACAGTTCCTGGTTCCTGCTGTTGTTGCCACACGGACCAGATTGCAAATGCTGGAACCAGTCGAGACTGTCAGCTCTCCCACATCCAATTTATCCCCAGGTTGTGTTAAGATGATGGTCTGAATCGCTTCCTTCTCTTCCCTGTCACTCTGGGATGATGTGAGCTGTGAAATCTTTGATCTGAACTGGAGGCAACGTGGAAAAATGTGTACACAGCAGCTGCGTGAGTGACGGGACTCGTTGCAGTAACATCCCATGCTGATTCAGACAGCAGAAGCCTCCCTGTGACTTCGTGAAGCACAGACACTGTTCCCGAATAATGGGGAGAGATTCACTCTTTCCTCGCAGTTCTGCATTTTCTATCTGTCTCAGATGGCATTATTTGGACCAGGGTTCCCAAAAGAAGATAATTTCTTGTGCATGCACGATCTCCCTTTTCTACACCTTTCCAGAATTTCCATACTTCCCACTCCCGCAAGACCCCTACCCCGCTCCACAAACCCGTGTTTGGTAGGAAGCTGAAGACCACGTTCAAGCAGCTCTCCACCAACACTGCGTGACAATGGAAGATGAATTCGTCCAGTTACCAATGAAGACCGCCCTGTTCCGGGAAAGCAGCTAGCACAGCCTCCTGGGAGAAGCGAGTCAGAATGGAAAGGAGCTGTTATTAAAACTCTGTGCTTCTTTCACTCTGAAACAGCAGAAATAGCCTCAGTTAACCAAAAAACTCACCTGATTTATGGTTACCACGTCTGGCGCCGTTCTGGCTCGTTTGTCTCGGGTGTGATATTGCCTCAGACAGGTGACATACGTGCGAGAGTTCTCGGGTTAACATTGCAGATGAGCCTTGGAATTTTGCACACTACTTCATTTTTGACTGAGAAGATATGATTTCAATCAGATCGGTTTCAGATAAAGATTCCAAAGCTTGAAAACATACACAAGCAAGTTCAAGAACCGCTTCTTCTCGGCCGTTGCTGCTCTGAGAAATGGATTGTCTAACTTGAAATAATGCTGATCTTACCAGTGTGGGTTTTGCTGAGCGCACGTCCTATACGTAGTAACCTGAATTCCTGAGTCTGGTCAAATGTTGCTTTTCTCACGCTGTGATCTGCATGTCCTTGATTACTATGATCCGCCTTTCCCAATCGCAAACAAGGCTTTCCACTGTCCTTCGGTCCATGTGACAATCAATCAATCAAAACACAGTCATTTCCTCATTGCGTGGAGCCAGCAGAGCGAAGGTGGGCTGCATGGCCTCAGTCTGCAGTGTGACACATTTTGTGATTCTGATTGAAATTGTAATTAAAACAGCAGAATTGGCGAAGTTACAGAGTGGTTATATTGACACAGCCGGGACCCATCTGTGGCACAGTGTATCACAAAATAACAGTGAAGATCTTTTGACGTCATCCTCGAAGGTACATGCTTCAAAAACCTGAAGACTGCGTGAAACTGCTGTGGTCAGCGCTAACAGAGCGGCCCAGAGGGATCGTGGTGGGACCATAATCCAGAGATTAATAAATGAAAAGCATCCTCTGCTCGATGACAATTCCAGCTTTCAGCATGTGTACTGTCACCGCCAGTGTTTCGCTATAACAGTGCTCCGTTCTTTGCATTACATATTGATGAACCTTCTGCGTCCTTACACTCAATGGTGTCTGAAATAGATACACCCGCCACATTTATACATTTGAGGAAACACACGTTTGAAATTATGCAAGATTCTTTTGCTGTTCTCTGTCGGCCTGTTATGACCTGATTCGCAAAGCCACTTGCCTGAGCTGGGAATACACTGGCGAAGTTGAGAGAAATCAGTTGTGGTGTGTACCGCCCCTGACTCCTTGCAGTTATTCCCCAGGCTGTGTCACACAGCAGGGTCCTCCGGTGAAATGAACAGCCGTGAATGACATGTGGATCCGTATGTTGGAGACAGCATTTCGACACAGGCACAGTTCCCTATTATTAGGACAAGCAGCACTGATGATGAATAACCTCAGAGAGAAGCAAACGATAGAGATTTACCGTGGACTCGATGGGCTGAACGGCTTCTGTGGTCACGGGAATGACGTCACCCGCCTCTGCCTGTCTCTGTGATAGAGCGGCTGAGGGAGAAATCATGGCTCGTTTTTAATCCTCCCTTCCGCTTTGGACTGCCTGCTGCCCCGCAGCTCCTGGCTGTGGGGATGGTTCTCGGTGAGTGAGGGTTTCATTCGGAATCTCTTCATCTGGGACAGTTGGGACTGAGATGTTAACCGATTGCAGCAAAGAAACCGACGGCTCTGAAACAAAAGCCTTTCTGCAGGATTGTTCTGTGAAGATTGATTCTGAACATCAAATGGGCAGCACAAAAATGCACTTCTTTGAATTTTACTGAGGGAAGCCCATTTCTCTCTTTCCCACCAGCTCAGCACCTTTCTCTCTCTCTCAAATAAATGATATTTGGAGGAAGTTCGCAATCAAAATTGCTAAGTTCCAGCGGCGCTCTTGCACCTGGCTGTGCCCGTGAGAGGAAGCTTCAGAGCTTATCCGCACTTACATCCCCACATAATGCCTGCAAGTGGACGGAAATAGCTGAATACTCTGCCAATAGAGACAGCTCAGTCCACGGGGATGGGATAAACAGCACCGTCCCGCGTGGGGACATTCTGCAGATCAAACACAGTGCACTTTATCATTCAGATCATACCAGAGTGAGAGCGCTCGAGAAAGCCAATCAGTCACTTGTAACTGTGCCACTCGGGAGTTGCAAAAGATTGGTGAAAGTAGAAACACTAGTGATTTGTTCACGTTTCAAGTGTTTCCGTGAAGCAGGAAGCTGAAGAAGATACACAGTGAAGCGATTGAGATCTAAATATAGGAGCAGCAAATAAGTTGTACAGCGCAGAGGAGAGTTTTGAAGTATTGAATTCTGGTTTATGGGACGATCATGCTTTTACTAGGCCACGCTGCTACAGAAGAAACTATGTCAGTGTCTCTCAGCATTGTGAGACAAATGACGCCGTTACACTGCAGGAGACTCCTTTTTCCAATGTGAGGGCAGACCATATGTAAAGTAGCTTGTATATCGAATCCTTTCACATAACTAATTCCACTGCACCTCAGGGTGTTGTATTGTCTCCTTTCCACTTTACCTGTCATTGTGCCTGCACTGAAGGTGCTTTGCTCCTGTGTGTTTTTTTACAATCCGGGTGATGTGATGCAGTTGTACTGACCCATCTTCTGGCAGAATTTTCCACTTCACTTCAGCCCGCCTTAACTTCGCTATCTGATACTATTCCAGTTATTTAGGTGTTAAGCGCTCCTCAGATCCAGCCTGCCCTCACCCAAAATAAATGGAAAACTCAGTCACACTGTGATCACTACAATCGAGGAATATCCTCATTCCAAGGTCATTGATAATTCCAAGGATAAAGTTAGGACTGCAGATGCTGGAGATCAGAGTTGGTAGTGTGATGCTGGAAAAGCACAGCAGATCAGGTCGCATCCAAGGAGCAGGAGAATTCAGGCTTCAGGATTAAGCCCTTCATCAGGAATAAGGCTTATGAGTCGGGGCTGAGAGATAAATGGAAGTGTGTGGGGTTGAGGGGACAAAGCTGGAAAGCAATCGATGGATGACTAGGGGGGAGAAGATAATAGGTCAGAAGTGGCAGTGATGGAAGGGGTCGAGAGGGTGGTGGCGAGTTGAAGGCTTATGCTTGGGGGAAATGAGGAAACTGTTTGAATTCACATTTATCCCGTGTGCTGTTAGGGTCCCAAGCCGGAATGTGTGGCGTTCCTCCTCCAGGTGTTGGGTGGTAACAGTTTGACAGTGGAGGAGGTCCAGGACCTGCATGTCTTTGACAGGGTAGGAGGGGGAGTTGAAGTGTTCAGCCACGGGATGGTGAAGTTGGTGGGTGCGGGTGTCCCAGAGATGTTCACTGAAATGATCTGCAGGAAGGTGTCCTATCTCCCTGATGTAGAGGAGACCACACTGGGCGCAGCGGACGCAGTAGATGATATTGATAGCTGTACAGGTGAATTTCTAATGGATGTGGAATGATCCATTCGGGCCTTGACTGAGATGAGGGGAGTTGTGTGGGTGCTAGTTTCACCCCTCCTTTGGTGGCAGTGAAAGGTGCCAGGAGAGAGTTGTGGGCTGGTGGGGGGATGTGTGGACATGAAGAGGGGGTCGTGGAGGGAATGGTCTTTTTGGAATGCTGGCAGGGCTGGGTAGCGAAATATATCTCTGGTGGTGGTGTCTGTTTGGAGGTGGCATCAGTGCTAGAATATGATGCGTTTTATGCGGAGGTTGGTGGGGTGTAATGTGAGCACCAGGAGGTTCTGTCCTTATTGCGTTTGAGAGGTGTGGGGTTCAAGGGTGGTGGTGTGTGAAGTGGAGGAGATACACTGGAAGGCATCGTCAACCACGTGGGAAGGCAATTTATGATCGTGAAAGAAGGAGACCAACTGCGTCTTTCTGAGGTGTAATTAGCCATCCTGGGAACAGATGTGGTGGAGACGGAGGAATTGGGAATAAGGAATGGCGTTTTTACACGAGATAGGGTTGGAGGAGATATAGTCTAGATACGTGTGGGAGTCGGTGGGCTGTTAGTATATGTCTATAATTAGTCAGTCGCCAGAGACAGTGATGGAGAGGTCCAGGAAGGTGAGGGAAGTTGCCAAGATGATCCGGATAAATTTGAGGTTGGAGTGGAAGGTGTTGGTAAAGTTGGTGAGTTATTCAACCTCCTCGTTGGAGCACCAAGTGGCGCCAATACATTCATCAATGTAGCGGAGGAACAGGTGGAGGATGGTGCCTGTGTAACTGCGAAAGATGGACAGTTCCGCGTATCTGACAAACAGGCAGGCATAGCTCGGTCCTATGCAGGTGCCCATGGTTACCAGTGTCAATGGAGGAAGTGGGAGAATTGGAAAGAGAAGTTGTTGATTGTGAGGACCAATTCAGCCAGATGGATGAGGCTGTCCGTGGAAAGGTACTGGTTGGGATGGTGTGAGATTAAGAAATAGAAGGCTTGCAGACTTCTGTCACGGCAGATGGATTTGTACAGGGACTGGATGTCCATGGTGAAGATGACGCGTTGGGGGCCAGGGAAACAAAATTCATGGAGGAGGTGAAATGCATAGGGGTGTCACGAATATAAGTGGGCATTTCCTGGACTGGGGAGATAGGATTGTGTCGAGGTAGGAAGAGATTATTCGGATGGGACAGGCGCAGGCTGAAACAATAGGTCAACTGGGGCAGGCAGGTTTGTGAATTTTCGGAAGGAGGTAGAATCGGGGAGTGTGCAGTTCACGGACAATGAGGTTGAAGGTTGTGGATGGGAGATGCCCAGAGGTGATGAGATTGTGGATGGTCTGGGTGATGATGGTTTGGTGAGGGGAGGAGAGGTTGCGATCGTGGTCTGTAGGAGGAGGTGCCTGCGAGTTGGCACCTGGCTTCAGCTTTGTCCCTCTTCCCGACTCACCAATTCCTGATGAATGGTTTCTGGCTAAATCGTCCATTCTCCTGCTCCTCGGATGTTGCCTGACCCGCTGTGCTTTTTTCAGTACAACACTCTCCACTCATTCATTATTACTGTCTCATTTCACACTACCAGGTCCATGTTGTCTGTTTGATTCTAATGGGCACTGTTCTCATGAACTGCGACAAAATCTGCCAATCTGAAACAAAAACAGAAATTGCTGTAAAATCACAGGTGTGCTGGCAGCATCTGTGCAGATGAATCATAGTTAACGTTTCACATCCATTGGGTCCGTCTCTCCACAGATGCTGCAAGACGTCCTCAAATATTCCAGCAACGTCGGTTTGTGTTTGATTTTCAACATCGGCAATTTTTTCGTTTTTGTTTTCTTATTTTCTGCCAATATGGTTTGGCTAAAGATTACGTTAAATGTTTTAAATATGACTTCGATAGAATGGCCAAATTCCACCAGCCCGCTCCTTATATTTGGTTCACGTGACCAATGCCTTTCCACTTGGTGACCGCGCCCTACAGCTGCACTGCATATAAATTGACAAAATTGTGGGATTCTCTCGGATTGGTAATCAGGAGCGAGATTGATTGAAATTATTGAAAATTTACGATAAACTGATAAAATACGGGATATAAAATGGGAAACTGAAAGTGAAAGAGAGAACAGCGAATGACAATGTTTTGACAAAATTGAAATGTAATTGCTCAAGATTCAGAAAGTGCTTTCATCCACAAATATACCATAATATGGAATGTAATGTTTGGGACAACCAATGCAAGCAGATTGCAAAATCTTAGTTTTAAAGTCTTGCTGCAACTGTTTTGGTTATAATGAACGCGCACATGGGATTCAGTGCTGTAATGATCCGCTAAACTGGAGAAGGAAATCCTTGCCTTCGAGGATCCGCCCGGAATGTTCACTGATACATCCCAGTAATGGCAGGACTGTCCTCTGGAAGCGTATGAGTAAAATCTTTCAATGTTCCATGGAGTTTCGAATGAGTGGTGAAGGGAATGTCTCCATTCACAATTTAATCATTCAATAGAATTCAATACAGGGACCCATGAAATGATGAACAAATTGAACAAGAACACGGACACAATAGCTACGACCATTACTATGTGAAAACTGTTGATTTCAGATCCATGGTGGCCTTTGGTGATGGCATTTACTTTCCAGAACCACTGGAATGACTGGAGACACACTATGAAGTATTTGAACTTCAGTCACCTTTAAAAATAGCTGAGACTGACTCAGGACACGGGGATATAGAGATGTTGGCCTTAGAAACATTTCAGACATCCCGTGGAAGAATAAAGGGAGTGATAGATAATTTTTGTCTCCATGGAGACGATGCTCATGAACTGGATAGATAGTAATTAACCTTATTGGAGTTTATAAATAGAGACGTCATATTTAAAAAGCAAAGAGTTCATAGTGTAACTGTAAAATCTTTAGGTCACCCTCAGTGGGAGCATTGTGTGTAATCCCTGTCCTCATTCTCCACCAAAAACATGTAAACAAGTTAGAAAGGGCACAGACGCTGTTTCCTGGATAGCAAGGTATTAGAAAGCCAAAATATCAGAAAAGGTACAATCGGTTTCATCGGGGTGATAGAAAGAATGAAGGAGTTTATTCACGAGATTTGGAAATGCCGGAGCAGAAACACGCAAGGTTGAAGTAAACAAATGAGATTTTCACATAACGCGAGGTTTGAATGACTAAATCGGGGAAAGTCCCTCTTTCGAGTGAATCAATAACTTTCTTTAGAGCTTCAAAACCATTACTGAATGATTAAGAAAAGTTTGGATGAGAGTTTCTTCCACTCAATAGATTTATTTAAATCGTGAACGACTTTCCAGAAATACAACGTAGAAGCTGACTTCAGAGTGTTTTAAAAGATACACGAACAAACGTACAAGGAGAGAATTTACCATTGAGTGAAAGTCAGTGTGGTTGCGTAACAATTTCGAATTTGGTTGACTCCAGACATAAAGACTCCAACACAACACACGATTGGAAAGCATCAGTTTTGGAAACCAACCAACAAAACCGGAATCGAGCCGAGGGGAA
This sequence comes from Chiloscyllium punctatum, assembly GCF_047496795.1. Classification (NCBI taxonomy): domain Eukaryota; kingdom Metazoa; phylum Chordata; class Chondrichthyes; order Orectolobiformes; family Hemiscylliidae; genus Chiloscyllium; species Chiloscyllium punctatum. The sequence continues at coordinate 55,143,790 of NC_092779.1, read as the reverse complement.
CATGCACCGAAGGATGGAAGAAAAGAATGACGACTCTCATGGCTTCCAGAGTGGTGTGAACAGAAATCTCCCCTGGTAGCAGAGTGATGCTTTCACTGTCATGGCTTGTTAAATGTTAACGTTTACAGTGATCAATATGAAACACTGCCTGATCTTTCGAAGCAGAATGATGTTGTGCAGCAGACAGAATCGCTTCCCTGCATGGTACAGTTCCACATCAGCAATGTCAGCTACAATCAAGAACGGAGGGGGGTGTCAGGAAAATAGAAGGGGCCTGGTGGTTTGTGAGAGTTAACTACATGGCTAGTGGAGCCAGGTTCACTGTAGATACTGAATATCGGTTTTCCTGGTTACCTTGGTATACTGATACATACACGTTTGTGAGGTGAATTTGAACTTGCAGTTACATTGTACTTTGCTCAAAAACTGCATGAATCCATGTAAGTCTCTGCTAACTTTTTAAAAAATTAGAATCACTCTGAACATTATGGAACAGAGAGCAACGCACGGGGGCTGACACCAATTGTAAAAGTTCACCTGAGAATGTAACTTTAAAATTAAAAAAATGCGCTTTACATATGAAAGAAGAGAAGCTAACATGGTCCTTCTAAAAGATGGGAGACTTAGCAAACAATCAAGATATTTTTCATTGTATAACTTCAGTTACTTCACACTGTAAACTTGTGCTATAAATTCTGTCTTACAACGGTGTACCCCACAACCACCTGATGAATGAGCAGCGGTCCGAAAGCTAGTACTTCCAATTAAACCTGTTGGACTATAACCTGGTATTGTGTGATTTTGAAATTTGCACACCCCAGTCCAAAACCGGCATCTCCAAGTCATTCGATACGAGGTGCCCCGGTCACAGACCCAACCTTCCTGCATCCAACCTAATACATCCTTGAAAAAACCTGTATGGTTCAGTTGTGGACGGCACCGTGGTTAGCGCTGCTGCATCAAAGCGCCAGAGACCCGGGTTTAATTCCCGCCTCAGACTGTGTGGAGTTTGCACCTTCTCCCTGTGTCTGCGTGGGTTTCCTCCGGGTGCTCCGGTTTCCTCCCAGAGTCCAAAGATGTGCAGGTCAGGTGAATTTGCCATGCTAAATTGCCCGTAGTGTTAGATAAGGGGTAAATATAGGGGAATGGTGGTATGGTGGGAATCGAACCCGTCTGCCCAGATATTTCCTGCCTTTCTTCGTTAACAATCCAGCGATAATACCACTAGGCTATAGCAAAAGCCGGCATTACTGATCTTTTCCAAAAGAGTCTCTTTTCCTCAATTATTCTCTGTCCTTTTATTGACCCTCATGCTCCAATAATCTCTGGTCCATGTCAGTCAAAGCTGCTAAAAGAGAATTGATCGCACATCCACGGTATCCAAACGGATCGAATGATTTGAAGGTGCCAATGAAGAGATTGTGGCATGGTCACCCAGCAACAGTGAGTACAATGGCACAGACTGGACGGTATCAATGTGAAAGTGGATGTTAGATTGCTGAGTCAAATGGGACAAAGGACGGAAAAGAGAGTTAGGGAGAATGGGAGGGAGAGACATCTTGGAGAACTTTTGGGTTTAAATCCTGATACATGAAACGCACAATTATCAGAGAACGAATTTCAATGGAAAACAAATCATCACCTCGGAGAATATTATCATGTAAAAAATGAATCATTTCTTCCGCTGCTTCACCAAAAGTAAAATGTTGAGAGAACTGACCGCCATGTTGTGGGTTCGAGCCGAGGACGCTGCAATCACAACGCAAAGTACGAACTACTAACTGGTTACAGCACTCCACAGAGCAAATTAGGAACCTGCAACCAGGATGGTAGCAGAGGGAATGTCAGGGAGAATCTACAATATCAGGATTTAGCGACAGGCATGTGGGAACTCAGAATGGGCTTCAACGTCCTCAGAGACTGTGGAGATTCCATGAATGAGAGTACTGGAGAATGAAACTCTCCAAACTCATGGGACAGTGCAGGATATTGTTGAAATGCATGCTTCAATAGCATTACAGTTTAACATCGACTACTTCATCACTTTGTCCACACAAGGCAGAACCAACTGCTGCAGGCAATCACATATAATCCCCGTTCCAGACCCGGAATCAGAGAAACTGTGTGAAGCAGCCACTACGATTCAGTTGAAAATTGGAATGGAATGTCGGGAGAGAGGCGCGTGTATTTCTGTGGTTGGGACTGCTCTGGTCAGAAGCAGGGCGGAAGGGAATACTTGCCCCCCATTTATAATATTATAGCCAAAAGCCGTACATGTTGCTGAGACAGCCGAGTGGCGCATCTAAAGCGTATGGAGACTTTAAATTTGGGGCGGCAAGGTTCGGAATTTCATTTTGCTATTTGGATCAGTGTTTCTGACACTGGCAATAGCACCTGCTTTTGCTCGCATCAGCACAGAACCAGCTTCTTGTTCCCAGTAAATGCTGCAAAAGGTGGTGTTGTGGTTATGTAATAAACAAGTCATCCTTGGGGACTCAGACACGGAACTGGTAATGTTAAAGTTCGACAAATAAACCTGGAATGAAAGCCTGACCTCAGGAACAGAGAACATGCCTTTAATTTCCTGCAGTCCCATTCATACACGTCCCTTATGGAGGGGATGCTACCATTCCAATCCTGCCGACGGATAACTCCTGGACCAGAACAACATAGCCGGCCCTTAATCCGAGAATGCCGACTGTATGGGGAAGCAGGCCATTCGGCCCTTCCAGTCGAGACCATCCCTCTGAAGCACATCCTATCAGACCCACACTCCATACCTACTCCATTCCCCTTCATTTCCCATGGCTGATCCCAGTAACCTGCACACCTTCAGACTGTGGGAGGAATCTCACACAAGCAAAGAGAGAATGTGCAAACTGCACACAGTCACACGAGGCTGGGATCGAATCCATGTCTCTCGAGCAGCGAGGCAGCAGCGAATCAGAATGAACAACAAACGCTGTCCTGACCAGCGACATCCACACCCTGTGAGTATATCAGGAAGAATAAAAACACATTCACAACATGGACAATGGGACTTGCGTCTGCGTGGACATGATTTGAACCAATCATTCATCCTAGGTAGATACAAGGACACCGATATCACAGAGAAACCAGGGCAATGCGGGATTCAATTACCTGCTGAACTGGAAAATCATTTACTCATTCAAGCTGGGGACAGACTGCTCACCAGTCCCGTGTGTGGGAAGGGCTCAATGAGCAAAAGAACCTCCAGAGTAACCAACAAGATTATATATCCCAGAAGGAGATCAAGTAAACTGTCAATACGACTGTTAGTACCAACCAGCTGCCAGTTTCATAGCGTCAAAGTCACAGACTCACGCAGCTTGGAAACAGGCCTTTCACTCCTACCAGCTCATACTGAACATAATGACAAACTAAACCAGTCGCATCTGACGGCTCCTGTAACTGCCCTTAATAATGTCCTTGTGATATTATTACTGCATTGTTAATATGAATGTCCAGATATAATTCAGTGGACACGGGTTCAAATCCTGGCATGGCAGATGCTGGAATTTTACTTCAATAAGTACCAAGAGTTGAAGAGTCGAGTGACGATGTTGAATCAGTTGTTGTAGATCTGATTCACTAGCCTGATAGGGAAGGAAATGCCATACTTATCTGGTCCGGCGGGCATATGACTCCAGATCCATAATATCGTGGTTGATTCTGAGCTGCCCGCTGGGCAATAAATAATGGACTAGGCATGAATGAATAGCTATTTTAATCTCACTGACATTTTCCAATTCATTTATCGATCCAAATATCCTGTAAATATTGTAAATGTCCTTTCATTCATCTCTGCGTCAGGAAGTGAATTGCACACATAAGCCATCCCCTGTTTTTTTTAAAAAAAGCCTCTCATATCTTATTTTAAATTTCTCTCTTTTCACCTTAAACATTTGCCCTCTCGTCTTGATGTCCCCCTCCTTGGAGAAAAGACAGTTACAGTTAACTCCATCCGAACTCTCAATACTTTATACATTTCTATCAGGTGGCGTGTTAACCTCCAGTGCTCGAGTCAAAATATTCTCAGCCTAACCAGCCTTTCATTATAACTCAAACCGTCCTAACTAGCAGTATGCTGTTATACCTCTTCTAAACCTACTCCAGCTGAATAATTTCCTTGCTATTACTGGCGGTCAAGAACTGGACACAGTATTCCAGAAGAGGCTTCACCCAATGTCCTATTCAACTTCAACACAACGTACCAACTCCTACGCTCAAAGGACTGAACAACGAAGACAAGATAACAATTTTTTTAACCATTCTGTCTATATATGAAGCAAACTAAAAAGAATTATGTCCTTGCATTCCTGGCATTCATGTTCAACAACACGATGCAACGGCCTATCACTGATTGTATAAGCCCGACTCTTACTTGAAGTACCAAAATGCAATACCTTCCATTTATCCAGATTGAACTCCATGTGACATTTTTTCAAACCAAACACGCATTGGCTTAAGATCCTTCTGGAATCTTAGATCACCTTCATTACAGTCTCCAATTCTGCTGTCCTCTGCAAGCTTTTGAACCATGGTTTCTACGAGTTCCATTGTTTTCTCATATAAGTCAATGATTTATACTTACTTATCATGGCCATCATTTAACAGTTTGCAAGTAATGTAACAATTAGTCATGTAGTTAACCATGAGGAAGAAAGCCATATACTGCAGGGAGATTGGAAACGATTGGCAAGAAGAAGTGCTGAAAGGAATTCAATCCAATGAAGTGGGTGATAATGAATTTGGGGAGGAACAATGATAAAAGTGTGAATGCTGAGTGGTTTACAGTAATAAAAGATAAATTTAAGTAGGCATTCACCAATGTTTGAAGGTGATTGGACAAGAGATCAAGTGATCTCGAGGGGTTGGAGATACTTTCTGTTCTTGATCGCAGGTGGGAATATAAGAGCAGGGAAATGATGCTGGAACTTTAGCAATTGCCTGTTCAGAGAAGAGTCAGAGGAACGGCCGCAAGTCTGGTCATTGCATTAATAATTTTTTTCAGAAGAATGATAAAATAGAAGATGGAATGCGGAAATAGACCATTTGGCCCATCAAGTCTGGATCAGCACTCAGTCAGATCTTCACTGACAATGCTCCCAGTCAGGCTGGCACGTTCCTTGGAGGGGAACTTGCAGATGGAGGTTATTCGATGCATAAGTCCATAAAACCATAGAGCCGAAATTAAACCATTCAGCGCAGTGAGTCTGCTGTGCCATTAAATCATGGCAGATGTCTTTCTAAACCCAAATCTCCTGCTTTCACCCCGTAAACCTTGATCCCTTTGGCAACCACGCTGCTACATATCTCAGTCTTACATATAATCAAAAACTTGGTCTCCACCGCCTTATCTGGCAATGAATTCCATACATTCACCACTCTCCGGTTGAATAAGTGCCTCTTATTACTGCTCTCAAATGTCTTCCCTTTTCTCCAAAATTGCGCCGTTGGGTTCTAATCTCTACTAAAAATAGAAACATCTCCCCAGTATCCACTATATCCAGGCCATTCACGATTCTATAAGTAACAACCTGATTTCCTCCTAAACGTCATCGAGTATACACTCAGAGTACTCAAACTTTCCTCATGTGTAAAGCTTTTCATTCCTGGGACCATAATGGTGAATCACCTCTGAACACACCCCAGAACCAGTGCATCCTTCCTGAAACTTGAGGACCAAACATACGTACAGTAATCCAGATGTGGTCTGACCAGACCCTTATAGAGTCTTGGAAGTGCATCCCTGCTTTTATATTCAAGTATTCCAAAAATAAATGTCATAATTGCAATTGTCTTCCTAACTACAGATTCAAAATGCAAGTTCATCTTGAGAGAATCCTCGGCTAAAACTCTCAAATATCTTTGCACTCCAAACATGTTAATTTTCACCCCATTTAGACAACAGTTTGTATCTTAATTCTTCCTACCAAAGTGCATCACCTCACTCATTCCCACATTATGCTCCATCTGCCACTTATTTTCCAATGCTCGCTACGTGCCCATATCATTCTGCAGCATCCCCGCCTCCTCAATGCTACCTGTTCTTCTACCTTTGCATTGTCTGAAAATTAGATAAAAACAATGACTGCAGATGCTGGAAACCAGATTCTAGATTAGAGTGGTGCTGGAAAAGCACAGCAGTTCAAGTAGCACTCCCTCAGTACTGGCTCATTGACAATGTAGCACTCCCTCAGTACTGATCCATTGACAGTTTAGCACTCCCTCAGCACTGACCCATTGACAGTGTAGCACTTGATTCCTGATGAAGGGATTTTGCCCGAAACGTCGATTTCACTGCTTCCCTGATGCTAGCTGAACTGCTGTGCGTTTCCAGCACCATAGTCTGAAAATTAACACAGGTTACTTTATCTCGATGGCTATTGGAGAAAACAAATATTTGTGGTCCCAGCACAGGCTTTATGAACGCCACTTGTCACCAGCTGCCATCCTGAGAAGGATCATTTTGTTCCCAATCACTGCTTTCTGTCCTGCGAGCCCACCTTGCCTCTGACACCATGGGCCATTATCTTATTCAGTAACCTCCGGTGTGGCAAATATCAAAGGCCTTCATGAATTCCAGACACATAACACCCTTTGACTCTCCTTGGTCTACCTTCCTCGTTACTTCCTCAAAGAGGAATTCTTGCAGATATGTCAAGCATGGCCTCCCCTGATGAAACCATGATGACTTTGCCTTATTTTAACATACACTTTCAAGTATTCAGAAATTTCTTCCAACGCAATGGATTCCAGGACCTTATTCACAAGCAAGATTCGGCTGATTGGTCAGTAATTTGCCAGATTTTGTGTTGTTTGCCAGATTTTAAAATAGTGTGTCACGGTTGTGATTTTTCATTCCTGTCGCACCCTTTCTGATTCCAGCGATTCCTGAAAGTTATCCACTTACGTATCCGCTATTTCTTCAGTTGTTTACCTTAGAAATATGCAGGGAACTCCACCTGATCCAGATGGTTTATCCACCTTCAGGCCATTCAGTGTTTCTTGCACCTTCTCAGTGATGGCCACTAGACTCACATCTGTTCCCCCATTCTTTGTATGTTTGGGTATAACTCATGTCTTCCACTGTGAAGACTGGCACAAAATATTTTTTTCAGTTCCTCAACCATTTCCTTGATCCCAACTACTATCTGTCAAGTGTCATTTTCCAGTGGCCCATTGTCCACTTCTACCTCTTTATTGTGTTTATATGAATAAAGAAACAACTGCAGCCTTCCTTTATATTCTTAGTTATTGTATATTTAATCTTCTACCCCCTCATTGGTTTTGTTGTTGCCCTTTGTGGGTCTTTGTGATCTTCCCACTCCTCTTATTACCCACTGCCCTTCGCCACATTATATGTTTTCTCTCTTTCTTTATGCTATCGATGACTTCCTCAGTCAGCCATGGTTGCCTCACTCTCCCTGCACCATGCCTTATTTTCCACAGGATGTGTCTCTGATGTGTCTGCTCAGACAGTCCTGCCATTGCATTTCCACTTTCCTTCTTTCTGGCTCGGTTCCTCTCCTCACCAATTTCATCCAGCTCCTCCCTCATGCCTCTGTAATTGCCTTTATTCAACTTTAATATCGTTACCTCTGATTGGATATTCTCCCTCTCAAATTGCAGGGTAAATTCAATCATTATCATCACCGCCTCCTAAGGGCTCCTTCATCTTCAGCTCCCTTGTCACGTCTGATTCATTGCACATCTCTAAATCCAGTATTACCTGTTCCCTACTTGGCTCGACCACAGGCTGCTCCAAAAATCCAGATCGTCGACATTCCACAATTGAATTCAATTGAATTTATTCTCACGTGTATTGAGGCAAGGTGAAATGCTTTGTCTTGCGATCAATACAAGCAGATCGCAGAGTTAAGTAGTATAGATGTATAAATAATGTGTAAACATATAATAGGTTGGCCTTTGTCCGGGTTGAGTTCACCACTCGCTGTATCCATCCTCAGTCTTGAATGGTACAAGTGTCATACCAGATAGTGATACATCCAGACAGAATGCTCTCAATGGCGCACCTATTAAGGTTGGCAAATGTATTCGCAGTGGTGCTTCAAGTGATAATCGATTTCTTTTTTAAATTTCCACCACCTCGAGCGAAATGCCATCATCAGACATATATCCCTCTCCCGTCCCTGTCCACCTTCCACAGGGACCATTCCCTACAGGAACCCCTGTTGCACTCTGCCTTCATTCCCAACACCTCCACCAACTCGCCCCATGCAGTCTTCCCCCTGCATCGCTGCTTTTGTGACACAAAAATACATAGAACCTAAACCCCGAGCAGGAGTAGGCTGTCCGGCCCTTCAAGCCTGCTCGGCCATTCTATGACATGATTGCTGATCTTTCTAAAGACTCAAATCTGCTTAGTCGCACTCTCCCTGTATCCATTATTTCCTTTATTGTTCTAAAGAAACGTCGCTCTTAGCTGTAAAAACTTTTTTATTGAACTAGCATCAACTTCTTCGCTGGGCAAGGTATTCCATATATTAACATCTGTCTGGGCGCAGAAGGTCCTACTTAACTCAGTCCTAAATCTGATCCCTCTAATCCTGAGGCCACCGGCAAGTGGAAACATCTTTTCTAATTTTATCTAATCTATTCTGTTTCAAATCTTTATGTTTCATTAATATTCCCACTCATTCTTATAAATTACAAAGAAAATAATCCGAATCGACAGAGTCTCCCTTTAAAGGCGAGCCCCCTCAACTCCGGAATTAACCTGGTGAATCTCCTCTGCACCCCCCACCCCGCCCAGTGCCAGTATATCTGTTTTCAAGTAAGGGGACCAAAACTGCACACAGTTCACCAAGGATAGCCTCACCAGCACCTTGTACAGCTGCAACATAAGATCTCTGCTTGAACCTTCATGAATCTACATTGCATCTGTCCAATTTCAATCAAGATGTCCTGCTATTTCTTCCTTGATAATAGACTCAAACATCTCCCCCACTGCAGAATTTAAGCTAACTAATCAATAATTCCCAATCTTTTATCCACCTCACTTTTTAAACAGTGGTGTCACACTCGCCGTTTTCCAATCTGCTGGGACTTCCACGCAGTCTAGTGAATTTGAAAATTGCCAGGGTCCTGTGCATGTACAGGGGGCACAACAATAGAACGAGAGAGCACTTGCCTAAAGTAGAGTGGAAACAAAGGTTATATCGAGCAGTGGAGGACTTCCAAAAAAAGATTTTTTTTGTAGAAGTGCTCAGCAAAAGTATATTCCAGGGAAAAGGTATGACTGTGAGGAAAGGGATAGGCTGCCCTGCGTTTCTTAGGAAATAAGGGAGGCTATCAAAGTGAAAGAGAAGGCATTTGAAAATTGCCACTAGAGCACTTGCTGTTTCTCCCGCCATCTCCTTTCATACCCTGAGATGCATTCCCTCACGGCCAGGAGACTTGTCCATCCTCAGCTCCATTAGCTTACCTAACACTACCTCTTCCGAAATAATGTTTGTTTCCAGGTCCTCACCTACATTTGTCTCTTTGCCACTTACTGGCATGTTATTAGTATCCTCTAATGTGAAGACTGACACAAAATACCTGTTCAATGCCTCAGCCATTTCATCACATCGCATAACTAACTGTCCCTTCTCATCCTCGAAAGGACCAACCTTTACTTTAGCCACTCTTTTGTTTTCGTTTTATATTTTTATAGAAACTTTTGCTATCTGTCTTTGTATTCTGTACTCGTTTTTTCCCCCTCATGTTTCTTTAAAATTTTCCCAATCTTCCAGTTTTATGATGTTCCTGGCCACTTGGTATGCCTTCTCTTTCACTTTGATAGCCTCCCTTATTTCCTAAGAAACGCAGGGCAGCCTATCCCTTTCCTCACAGTCATACCTTTTCCCTGGAATGTACTTTTGCTGAGCACTTCTACAAAAAAAAATCTTTTTTTGGAAGTCCTCCACTGCTCGATATCTGTCCCACCATATAACCTTTGTTTCCACTCTACTTTAGCCAAGTGCTCTCTCGTTCTATTGTTGTGCCCCCTGTACATGCACAGGACCCTGGTATTGGATTTTCTCTTCACACTCCCCATCTGAATTCTAAGTTCTGCCATACTGTGATCACTCATTCCAAGAGGATCCCTAACTATGAGATCATTAATTATTCCTGTTCCACTACACAGGACCAGACCGAGAATTGCTTTCTCCCTCGTCGGTTCCATTGCATACTGTTCAAGAACACTATCAAGGCTGTACTAAACGAACTCCTTCTCAAAGTTACTGAGACTGAGTTGGTTCGACCAAGCTACATGTAGATTAAAATCCCTAATGATAATAGCCGACCCATTTTTACAGGTAATGCTTGTTTCTTTGTTTCTTGCCTACACCAATGTGATGTTATTATTTGCTGGCCAACAGACTGCACCTATCAGTGACGTTTTCTTCTTAGAATTTCTACTTTCCACGCAAATTAATTTAAACTCATTCACCATTGAACATATATTGTCTCTCCACACTGCCCTGATGTCGGCCTTGAATAACAGAGAGACACCAACTTCTTACACTGCTGTCAGACCTTCCAAATTACCTCGTACTCTTAGATATTTAACTCCCAGTCATGGCCATCCTTCAAGAGTGTCTCTCTAATGGCTATTAAATCATTTTCATTCTCGTTGATTTGTGCCATTAACTCTACACGTTACAAATGTGACGAGCATTCAGGTGAAGTGCCTTTATGTTAGGTTTCTTGTCCTCATGATTTCTCTAATAATATCTCTGTTTGCGTCTTGTCACTCCTCACCTATTCATTGACGTCTTCCCTCCTCTGTTTCCAATGGCCCAATCCCACCTTCCAGGTGAAGCAACACATGAACTGCACTTCATGCAATCCACTCTATTACAGTCACTGCTCGCAATTTGGTTTCCACTATCTTGGGAAACAAAGTTTGGACTGGGTGACCACACTGCAGAATATCCAAGTTCTATCTTCAAAAAGAGTTCCAACGAGCCTCAGCACATGCTGAAAGCACCACACCTCAGTTTCTATTTGGGGACTCCACAGCCCTTCAGACCCCACATCAATTTCAATTTTTTTTCAGGCCTGTACTTTCCCATGTCCTAATCCCTTATTTCTCGCGCCAAGCCTTGTTGTCACAAAGCCTGCCATAGCACACTATATATGGTTTGCCACTAACAGTCTCCATTAACAGCTTTTCACCCTGCCAGCTAGATCATCATCCACTCCATTGTCCAACTGTTCTTCTCTCTATTTGAACTCTATCCCTACCTATCGTTCACTCCTTACCCTACCCAACCGCCATTATATCTTCTGCAGATAGATCAACATTTTCCAAGTTATCGTCAGTTCTGAGGAATGGTCACTGGACTCGAAATGTTAACTCTGATTTCTTTTTCAGATGTCGTTAGAGCTGCTGAGTTTTTCCAGCACCATCTGGTTTTGCTCTGGTTAGAGTCGGATACTGTGAATGTTCGAGGAAGAATGACTGTGTATGATCTGGTAGAAGCCTGATACTGGGCTTGTGTAATGATCCCCTACACAGCAGACAGAACTGTGTTCCTGTTAAAAGGTTCTATTGCGGATAGTTCCCAATGAAGGCAGCAACCATTTCTACCGCAGTTTTATCCTGGATGTGATGAACAACAGAGAGAGAAACGTCCCTCATGTCAGATGTGAATGGATTGGAGTCCACGCAGGAGGTGTAATCAAGTGCTTTTTTTTCAGATAGAGAACACTCAAACGTTTCTCATTGTAACAATGTGCCATTGGATATCAAAGCTAAAGGGTTTATAGGCGCAAAGGCTGAAAACAGCGTTTTCTAGTTAAAATACATGAATGTATTCCCTTCAGTGTGACCGTACAGTTGTGTATAGTTGTAAATAGAATAACTGGTTGAATCATTGGGGCCATAAATGAGACGTGGGTTTCTTAGGGGAAGGAATGGTTGCTGGATGTTCCAGGATTTAGAACATTTAAAAAGAATGGTTGGGGGTGGGGAAAGAGGAGGGCGTGTAGAACTGCTAATCAGAGAGGGTACCACAGCTACAGAAGTTACCATTGTCGAGGAGTCAGTATGGGTGGAAATTAGGAACAGTAAGGGAGCAGTCACCTCAACAGGGGTTTACTACAGGCCCCCCAATAGCAGCAGGGAGATTGAAGAAAGCACATTTCAGCAGATTTTGGATGTGTGAATGTAGTACGGTTGTTGTAATGGGTGATTTTAACTTTCCCAATATTGATTGGAACCTCATTCGAGCAGATGGTTTGGAAGGAGCTGTTTTTGTAAGGTGTGTTCAGGAGGGTTACCTAACTCAGGACATTGACAGGCTGATGACGGGAGAGGCTATTTTGGATTTGGTGCTGGGCAATGAGCCTGGGCAGCTGTCAGATCTTGTGGTGAGAGAGCATTTTGGTGATAGTGACCACAACTACCTCACATTCTACATAGCTATGGAGAAGGAGAGAAGCAGACACAATGGGAGGATATTTAACTGGGGAAAAGGAAACTATGATACTTTCAGACGTGAGTTGGGAAGCATGGACTGGGAGCAATTGTTCCATGGAAAGGGCACTACAGACATGTGGAGACTGTTTAAGGAACAGTTGTTGCGAGTGATGCACAAATGTGCTCCTCTGAGACAGGCAAGAAGGGGTAAGATAAAGGAACCTTGGATGACGAGTGAAGAAGCTTCTCGTCAAAAGAAAGAAGGCAGTTTACATAAGGTGGAGGAAGTAAGGGTCTTGCTCAGAGCTAGAGGATTACAGGCAGGCGAAGAATTAGCTAAAAGATAGTGTGAGAAGGGCGAGGAGGGGGCACGAAAAAAGCTTGGCAGGAAGGATTAGGGAAAATCCAAAGGCATTTTACACGGATGTGAGGAATAAGGCAATGATCAAAGAAAGTGTAGGGCCGATCAGGGATAGCATAGGGAACTTGTGTATAGAGTCTGAGGAGGTAGGGGAAGCCCGAAATGAGTGTTTTGCATCTGTCTTTACGAAAGAAAAGGACCTTGTAGTGAATGAAACCATTGAGGAGCAGGTAAGCATGCTGGAATGGATAGAGATTGAGGAAGCTGATGTGTTGAAAAGTTTGGCAAACATTAAGATTGACAAGTTACCAGGGCCAGACCAGATTTGTCCTCGGCTGCTTTGGGAAGCGAGAAATGTGATTGCTTCGCCGCTTGCGAAGATCTTTACATCCTCGTTCTCCACCGGATTCGTACCTGAGGACTGGAGGGAGGCAAATGTAATTCCTCTCTTCAAGAAAGGAAATAGGGAAATCCCCGGAAATTACAGACCAGTCAGTCTCATGTCTGTCGTCTGCAAGGTGTTAGAAAGGATTCTGAGGGATAGGATTTATGACCATCTGGAAGAGCATGGCTTGATAAAATGCAGTCAACACGGCTTTGTGAAGAGCAGGTCATGCCTCACAAATCTTATTGAGTTCTTTGAGGCTGTTATTAGGCAAATTGATGAGCGCCGAGCGGTGGATGTTGTGTATCTGGACTTCAGTAAGGCATTTGATAAGGTTCCCCATGGTAGGATCGTTCAGAAGGTCAGGAGGAATGAGATACAGGGAAATGTAGCTGTCTGGATACAGAATTGGCTGGTCGACAGAAAACAGTGAGGGTTAGTGGAAGGAAAGTTTTCTGCCTGGAAGTCAGTGGTGAGTGGTGTTCCACAGGGCTCTGTCCTTGGGCCTCTACTCTTTGTAATTTTTATTAATGACTTTGATGAGGAGATTGAAGGATGGGTTAGCAAGTTTGCAGATGACACCAAGGTTGGAGGTGTCGTTGACAGTATAGAGGGCTGTTGTAGGCTGCAGCGTGACATTGGCAGGATGCAGAGATGGGCTGAGAGGTGGCAGATGGAGTTCAAACTGGATAAATGCGAAGTGATGCATTTTGGAACATCGAACTTGAAACCTGAGCACAGGATTAAAGCTAGGATTTTGGCAGTGTGGAGGAACAGAGGGATTTTGGTGTGCAGATGCATAAATCCCTTAAAATGCCCACCCAAGTGGACAGGGTTGTTAAGAAAGCATATGGCATTTTGGCTTTCATTAACAGGGGGACTGAGTTTAAGAGTCATGAGATCTTGATGCAGCTCTATAAAACTTCGGTTGGACCCCACTTGGAATACTGTGTCCAGTTCTGGTTGCGCTATTATAGGAACGATGTGGTTGCTTTGGAGAGGGTTCAGAGGATGTTTACCAGGATGCTGCCTGGACTGGAGGGCTTATCTAACAAAGAGAGGTTGACTGATTTTGGACTTTTGTCTTTGGGAAAAAGAGGAAGAGAGGGGACCTAATTGAGGTGTACAAGATAATGAGAGGCATAGACAGAGTTGATAGCCAGAAACCTTTTCCCAGGGCAGCAATTGTTAACACGAGGGGTCATAGTTTTAAGCTGTTTGGCCGAACGCATAGAGGGGATGTGAGAGGCGGGTTCTTTACGCAGAGAGTTGTGAGAGCATGGAATGCTTTGCCAGCAGCAGTTGTGGAAGTGAGGTCATTGGGGACATTTAAGAGACGACTGGACAGGCATATGGTCACAGAAATTTGAGAATGCATACATGGGGATCAATGGTCGGCACAACATCATGGGCTGAAGGGCTTGTTCTGTGCTGTACTGTTCTATGTTCTATGTTCTATACTCTATGGTTGATGATGTGCACCTGTACCTTTCGACTATCTGCAACCTGTACTGACAGAGAGTGCTCCCTCAGTACCTTAGAAACCATCCCCTCAGGATGATTATCCCCAAAGCACCTCGACAGAACATTCATGCCCTCAACACCTCAGAAAGCAAACCTGTTGCCCCCTTGTGCGGTGTTCATCCCCAAACCTGTTCTCACTGTGATGACCCACAGCCACCCCCAAGATTGGAACCCAGGGGCCAGAACATTATTTGAGTCTCTGGATTGATCATAGAATCTCTAAGATGTGGAAGCAGGTCATTCGGCCTATCAGGTTCACACTGACCCTCAGCAGAGCATCCCATTCCACCCCCCCCCCCCCCCCCAATCCCTGCATCCCTTCATTTCCTCTGACTAACCCACCGAGCCTGCACATCGTTGGACAGTGGGAGGGAACTGGAGCACCCGGAGGCTGACACGGGGGGAGCTTGTCAACTCCACACAGACAGTCACCCGAGGCTGGAATCGAACCCGGGTGGGGTGAGGCAACACTGAGCCCCCGTGACAATCCCACCATATCCTCCCCTTTGATGATCATTTGATTTTTATTCTCGAGGAGTATCTAACTTGTCTAGCCTTTATTTAAGTAAGATTAGTTACAAGGGCATGGTGTCCACAAGCTCAAGATGCTCGATTCCGCTCTAAAAATATTTATATCAATTTCAAAAAAGACTTTATTAATAAAAACATCTTTATGTACAAACGTAGTTACTGAAGTTAAATTGATAAGAATCTTTGTAAAGTGCACGTAAATCTTTATCTGTTCTCCCATGTACCCCGCCCTCTGAATACAATACCTTACAAAACCTTAAACCTGGTTGTTAACTTTCAGCAGAAGCAGCCTCAGGGCATTGAACACAGACTGAATTACTCAGTGACACTTGAATTAGGTCAGATCAAATTCTGAAGCAAACGGATGGCTGGGGAAATTCAGCAGATCAGGCAGCAATGGTGAACAGAGAGAGGAACAATTCGCATTTCAAGTGACCATTCCGCAAAACGGTCTGTTCTGAAGGAACTTTCCCGCAGAAATCACTGGATTAAAAGGTGAACTCTCTCTCTGTCTCTTTCTCCCTCTCCCTTCAGAGATGCTGCCGGACATGCTTAGCTTCTTCAGCAATCTCTGTATTGATGTTTCAGGTCTCCAGCGCGTCCGTACAGACAGATTTTAGTGTTGAATTCTCAAGTTTGCTCTATTAAAGGGATTAAACCCTTCCGCTACAAAGGTGGGGGGGGGGGGGGGGGGAGGGGTCAGTTACCACAGCAAACTGGTTGGTGTTGCCAACATTGTTGGCACAATCTCTATTATGTCTGAAATTACCATGAAGGTCCCCGTTTCTCAACCTCGCCCTTGCCTGAAGTGTGTGACCCACCAGTCCTCTCTCTCTGATGACACAGCAACTCTCAGGTCCTCCTGGTCTGTAATAACTTCCCAACTTTAAAAAGACAGTCCAATAAGAGAGCTCTTTACATGTTTCAGGCCAAACTCCTGGAGCTCCCTCCCTAACATTACTGTGGGACACCCAAGGACTGCAGCAGGAGAGTACAGCTCACCCCCATCTTCCAGGCAACATTTAGAGGGTGTGCTAACCACATGCAAGCCAAATTTGAAAATAAGTTTTATTACAGCAAATCAGCAAAATGAAGAAGCAAAGGGTGGGTTGAAAATGACAATGATAGCCTTTCATAGGTTGATGTTTATTAGAGTTTGTATCGACAGTATGAATGTTTGAGCACTTATTCAAGGACATACAGGGAGCTGCTAGAGGAAGTGATGGGGGCTGGTATAATTGCAACATGTGACAGGCAGCAGGATGAGTATGTGATTGGGAAGGGTTCAGAGCGATATAGCCAAGTGCTAGCAAATGGAATGAACTGAGATGAGCATATCTGGTTGGTATGGACGAGTTGGACAGGAGGGTCTGTTTCCAAGCTGTGCATCTCTGTGACTTTGTGCCTGTAAATGGACTATTGCAGAGAGTTTCAGACAGGGCTTGGTTAGTGTGCCTCTCTCATGCTTCCTCAGGATCTGCAAACCCTTTGTCTCCAAATTTCCACAAGACTCTAAGGAATAGAAAAAAAAATAGGGTCAGTACTGAGGGATCACTGCACTGTCAGAGGGTCAGTACTGAGGGAGTGCTACACTGTGACGAGAGCACTGAGGGAGTGCTGCACTGTCAGAGGGTCAGTACTGAGGGAGTGCTGCACTATCAGAGGGTCATTACTGAGGGAGTGCTACACTGTGACGAGAGCACTGAGGGAGTGCTGCACTGTCAGAGGGTCAGT
Source organism: Chiloscyllium punctatum (assembly GCF_047496795.1). Taxonomy (NCBI): domain Eukaryota; kingdom Metazoa; phylum Chordata; class Chondrichthyes; order Orectolobiformes; family Hemiscylliidae; genus Chiloscyllium; species Chiloscyllium punctatum. The sequence goes on along the minus strand of NC_092779.1, from coordinate 55,126,798 downwards.
ACTGAGGGAGTGCTACACTGTCAGAGGGTCAGTACTGAGGGAGTGCTACACTGTGACGAGAGCACTGAGGGAGCACTGCTCCATCAGAGGGTCAGTACTGAACAAGTACTGCACTGTCAGTGGGTCAGTACTGAGGGAGTGCTACACTGTGAGAGAGTCAGTGCTGAGGGAGCGATACACTGTGAGAGAGCACTGAGGGAGCAGTGCACTGTCGGAGGATCAGTACTGAGGGAGTGCTGCACTGTCAGAGGGTCAGTACAGAGGGGGTGATGCACTGTCAGAGGGCCAGTACACAGGGGAGTGCTGCAGTGTTAAAGGATCAGTACTGAGGGTGTGCTGCACTGTCAGAGGGTCAGTACTGTGGGAGTGCTGCACTGTCAGTTGGTCAGTATGGGGGGTGTGCTGCACTGTCAGAGAGTCAGTACTGAGTGAGTGCTGCACTGTCAGTGGGTCAGTACTGAGGGATTGCTGAATTGCCAGACAGTCAGTACTGATGGATCACCGCACTGTCGGACAGACAGTAGTGAGGGAATGCTGCATTACCAGATTGTCAGTACGGACGGAGCACCACACTGTCAGAGGTTCAGTGCAGACGGAGTGCTACACTGTGAGAGAGTCAGTACTGAGGGAGTGCTCCACTCTGAGAGAGCACTGAGGGATCACTGTACTTTCAGACAGTCTGCAGTGAGGGAGCACTGCACTGTCAGAGGGTCAGTACTGAGGGAGTGGAACACTGTGAATAGAGCACTGAGGGAGCACTGCACTGTAAGTGGGTCAGTACTGCGGGAGTGCTGCACTATAAGAGGATCAGTACTGAGGGAGTGCTGCACAGTGAGAGAGTCAGCACTGAGGGAGTGCTACCCTGTGAGTGAGCACTGAGGGAGCAGTGTACTGTCGGAGGGTCAGTACTGAGGGAGTGCTGCACTGTCAGAGGGTCAGTACTGAATGAGTGATGCACTGTCAGAGGGTCAGTACTGAGGGAGTGCTACACTGTGAAGAGAGCACTGAGGGAGCACTGAAATGTCAGAGGGTCAGTACTGAGGGAGTGCTGCACTGTCAGGGGGTCAGTACTGAGGGAGTGCTCAAATATCAGAGGGTCAGCACTGAGGCAGCACCGCACTGTCTTTGAGTCATTATGTTGACTCCCACAGTTATATTATGAGAGGTGCAGGATCGAGGCAGTGCAGCACAGTCAGAGTGTCAGTACCGAAGGAGTGCTGCCCTGTCAGAGCATCTGTATTGAGGGAGTGTCACATTGTCGGAGGGTCAGTATTGAGGGAGTGCCACACTGTATTAGTGCCAGTACTGAGGGAGTGCTGCCCTGTCAGAGCATCTGTATTGAGGGAGTGTCACATTGTTGGAGGGTCAGTATTGAGGGAGTGTCACACTGTATTAGTGTCAGTACTGAGGGAGTGCTGCACTGTATTAATGTCAGTATTGAGGGAGTGTCACACTGTATTAGTGTCAGTACTGAGAGAGTGCTGCACTGTCAGAGGGTCAGTACTGAGGGAGTGCTGCACTGTCAGAGGGTCAGTACTGAGAGAGTGCTGCACTGTCAGAGGGTCAGTACTGAGGGAGTGCTGCACTGTCAGAGGGTCAGTGCTGAGGGAGTGCTGCACTGTCAGAGGGTCAGTACTGAGGGAGTGCCCCCTGTCAGAGGGTCAATACTGAGAGAGTGCTGCACTGTCAGAGGGTCAGTGCTGAGGGAGTGCTGCACTGTCAGAGGGTCAGTGCTGAGGGAGTGTCGCACTGTCAGAGGGTCAGTACTGAGGGAGTGCTGCACTTAAAGGGTCAGTTCTGAGGAAGTGCTGCACTGTCAGAGTCAGTACTGATGGAGTGCCGCACTATTGGTGGGTCAATACTGAAGGAGTGTTGTACTGTTCGAGGTTTAGTCCTGGGGTAGGGCCACATTGTCAGAGTGTCAGCACTGAGGGAGTGTCGCACTATTGGCAGGTCAGTACTGAGGGAGTGCTGTATTGTCAAAGGATTAGTCCTGAATTAGGACCACATTATCAGAGGGTCAGTACTAAGCATGCGCCCCACTGTCAGAGGGTCAGTACTGAGGGATTGCTGTGTAGTGAGAGGGTCAGTAGTGAGAAAGTGCTCACTCTCTGTGGGACAGTACGAATGGATCAACATGCTGTCAGAGTGCTGCACTGTGAGGGGGCTAGTACTGTGGGAGTGCCGGGCTGTCTGTCTGACAGTCAGTCCTGAGGGAACACTGCACTGTGAGAGGGTTAGTACTGAGATAGCACCGTGATGTGTGTCACAGTCAGTCCTGAAGGAGCACCGTGCTGTGTGTCACAGTCAGTCCTGAGGGAGCACCGTGCTGTGTGTCACAGTCAGTCCTGAGGGAGCACCGTGCTCTGTGTCACAGTCAGTCCTGAGGGAGCACCGTGCTGTGTGTCACAGTCAGTCCTGAGGGAGCACCGCACTGTGAGAGGGTTAGTACTGAGGGAGCACCGCACTATGAGGGGGTTAGTACTGAGGGAGCACCGCGCTGTGAGGGGGTTAGTACTGAGGGAGCACCGCGCTGTGAGGGGGTTAGTACTGAGAGAGCACCGCGCTGTGAGGGGGTTAGTACTGAGGGAGCACCGCACTGTGAGAGGGTTAGTACTGAGGGAGCACCGCACTATGAGGGGGTTAGTACTGAGGGAGCACCGCGCTGTGAGGGGGTTAGTACTGAGGGAGCACCGCGCTGTGAGGGGGTTAGTACTGAGGGAGCACCGCACTGTGAGGGGGTTTGTACTGAGGGAGCACCGCGCTGTGAGGGGGTTAGTACTGAGGGAGCACCATGCTGTGAGGGGGTGAGTACTGAGGGAGCACCGGGCTGTGAGGGGGTTAGTACTGAGGGAGCACCGCGCTGTGAGGGGGTGAATACTGAGGGAGCACCGCGCTGTGAGGGGGTGAGTATTGAGGGAGCACCACGCTGTGAGGGTGTTAGTACTGAGGGAGCACCGTGCTGTGAGGGGGTTAGTACTGAGGGAGCACTGTGCTGTGAGGGGGTTAGTACTGAGGGAGCACCGCGCTGTGAGGGGGTTTGTACTGAGGGAGCACCGCGCTGTGAGGGGGTGAGTACTGAGGGAGCACCACGCTGTGAGGGTGTTAGTACTGAGGGAGCACCGCGCTGTGAGGAGGTTAGTACTGAGGGAGCACCGCGCTGCGGGTCAGAGCATCAGTACTGAGGGCCTGCTGCATTGCCAAAGGGACAGTACTGAGGGAGTGCTACACTGTCAAAGGGTCAGAACTGAGGGGGCAGTGCATTGTCAGATGTTCAGTCCAGAGGGAATGCCACACTGTCAAAGGATCTGTACTGAGAGCACTGCACCGTTAGAGGGTCAGTACTGGGAGAACACTACCCCGTCAGAGGGTCAATACTGAGGCATTGCTGCACCATCAGAGGTACAGGATCGAGACAGTGCCACACTGTCAGAGGATCAGCACCGAGGGACTTCTCCTCTGTCAGAAGGTCAGTACTGAGGGAAGGCGGCAATATCAGAGGGTCAGTACTGAGGGGAAGCTGCGTTGTCAGAATGTCAGTCCCAAGGGAGTGCTGCCCTGTCAGCGTGTTAGAACAGAGGGAGTGCATCACTGTCAGTGGATCAGTATGGAGGGAGTGCAGCTTTATCAATGGATTAGTATAGAGGGATCACTGCACTGTCAGAGGGTCAGTACTGAGGGAGTGCTGCACTGTCGGAAGGTCAACACTGAGGGAGTGCTGCACTGTCAGAGGGTCAGTACTGAGGGAGTGCTGGACTGTCAAAGGGTCAATACTGAGGGAGTGCTGCACTGTCAAAAAGTCAGTACTGAGGGAGTGCCACACTGTCAGAGGGTCAGTACTGAGGGAGTGCTGCACTGTCAGAGGGTCAGTACTGAGGGAGTGCTGCCCTGTCAGAGGGTCAGCACTGTGGGAGTGCTGCACTGTCGGAGGGTCAGTACTGAGGGAGTGCTGCACTGTCAAAGGGTCAGTACTGAGGTAATATCGCACTGTCAGAGGGTCAGTACTGAGGGAGTGCTGCACTGTTAAGGGGTCAGTAATGAGGGATTGCCGCAATGTCAGAGGGTCAATATGGGGGCAGTGCTGCACTGTCAGAGGGTCATTACTGAGGGAGAACTGTACTGTCAGCGCATCAATCTGAGGGACATCTGCATTGTAAGAGAATCAGTACTGAGTGACTGCGACACTATCAGATGGGCTGAATGGCTAATTTCTGCTGTCATGTCTGGTGGTCTAAGAGGAATATCTGAAATTGTTCAGTACATTTCTGCCTCTGCTTCCTACAAACCCTGCTCAGCAATGATTCCCACGTCCAGATTCCAGAGACTGTCTTCAATTGGTTATTGAACCTGAAGAGGTTCCACCCTCTTTTCCCAGGGTTGGAGTTTTTGTTTGGCGTGACTGACCTGTCAGCTCAAAGGGATATTTTCATGCTGCAGGGCTGAGGTTTATTCCTCAGCTTCCATGTGCTCATCCCAAATGAATCCCACTGCCCCACACTCAGCACAATCGTCTGTTCCTTATTTCTGAGCTTCCCTGTGCTAATCCACATCCAGAATGACATCCCGCACTCCTCCAACTTGCATCACAGGCTAATTGCCTGGGAGAGAGAAGTGCTAAGAGAGGAAGACAATAGGGCCCGTTAAAGATCAATGAAGTCACCCATGTGTGGAACCAGAGGAGATGGGTGAGATATTAGACAAAACAGTCTTGTCAGTATTTATTGTGGAGAAAGAGATTTAAGCTCGGTAACTTGGGGAAATAAATAGCGATGTCTTGGAAAGAATCCGCAACAGAGAAGAGAAAGTGTTGGAATCTTAAAACAAGTAAAGGTCAATCAATCCTCAGTAGCTCATTAGGTCGATCCTGGAACATTGTGGGAAGCTAGAGAAGAGATTGCAGTGTCCCTAACAGAAATATTTACATTATCAACAGAAACAATGAGGTACTGGAAGACTGGAGGGAGACCAATGCTGTTCCATCACGTCAGGGCTGCAGGGACAAGCGAGGAAATTCCAGCCCAGTGATGGGCAAGTTGTTGAAGGAGCATCTGAGTGAAAGGAGTTACGTATATTCGGAAGGGCAAGGGCTGATTAGAGATAGTCAGCATGGCTTTGTGAGTGGATAACAGTGTTTCACAAATCAGATGGACTCTTTGAGGAGGTGGAGACAGTGAGGTCTGCAGATGCTGGAGATCAGAGTTGAGAGGGTGTTACTGGAAAAGCACAGCAGGTCAGGCAGCATCCGAGGAGCAGGAGAATCGACATTTCAGGCCGGAGCCCTTCATCAGGAATGAGGAAGTTGCCAAGTGATAGATGAAGGCAGAGCAGTCAATGATGTCCACATGTACTTCAGCAAAGCATTTGACAAGGTTCCAAGGGATGTAGAACATATGGTCAAGAGGAAGAAGGAAGCTGACTTAAGGTTGAGAAAGCAAGAATCAAATAGAACTCTAGAGGGTTACATCGGGCAGCACAATGTCTCAGTGGTTAACACTGCTGCCTTATAGCACCAGGGACCTGATTTTAATTCCAGCCCCCGGCGACTGTATGTGGAGTTTGCATGTTCTCCCATCGTCTGCGTGTGTTTCCTCCTGGTGCTCCACTATCCACTGACATCCCTAAGATGTGCAGGTTAGGTGAGTCAGCCATGCTAAATTACCCATAGCATTCAAGGATGTGTAGGTTTGGCATTTTAGTCAGGGAAAATGTAGAGTAATATGGTGGGGGAATGGGTCTGGGTGGGATACCCTTTGGAGGGTTGGTATGGAGTTGGGCCAAATCGCCTGATTCCACACTGTAGGGATTCTCTGAAGGTATCAGGAAGGAACTGAAGAATGTACTTAGGACAGGTCGAAGGGGGCATGAAAAAGGTTTGTTGGGAAGGATTAAGGAAAACATTAAGGCATTCTCCACTTATGTGAGGAACAAGAGGATGGTCAGCGTGAGGGTAGGGCCGATCAGGGATAGTGGAGGGAAACTGTGTCTGGAGTCGAAAGAGGTGGGGGAGGCCCTTAATAAATACTATGTCTCAGTATTTACGACTGAGAGGGACCTTGTCATTTGTGAGGACAGGCTGAAAAGAATGGATCCATGTTTACAGGTTGATGTTAAGAAGGAGGATGTGCTGAGAATTTTGTAAAACATAAGAATCGATAAATCCCGAAGGGACATGTCCAAAGTTACTACAGGAAGCGAAGGAAGAGATTGTTGTGCCTTTGGCGATGACCTCTGCACCCTCACTGTCCACTGGAGTTGTACCAGATGATTGGAGGCAGGAAGATGTTATTCCCTTGTTCAGAAAAGGTAATAGGGATAATCTTGGGAATTACAGACCTGTCAGTCTGATGTCTTTGGTGTGCAGATTATTGAGGAGGACTCTGAGGTGCATGATTTATGATTCATACTTTGATTAGAGATAGTCAGCATGGCTTTGTAAGGGGCAGGTCATACCTCACAAATCTTATTCAATACTTCGAGAATGTGACAAAACACGTTTATGGCTCATTCAGAAATTATGGAGGCATGGGATACAGGGAAATCTGTCTGTCTGGATACAGAATTCCTGGCTCACAAAAGACAGAGGGTGATGAAAGATGGGAAGCATTCAGCATGGAGCTCTGTGACCAGTGGTGTTCTGCAGGGATCGGTTCCGGGAACTCTGCTGTTTGTGATTTTGATAAATGACTTGGATGTGAGTGTGGAAGAGTGGGTTAGTAAGTTTGCAAATGTCATGAAGGCTGGTGGAGTGGTGGATAGTGTGCAGGTCGGTTGTAATTTGCAACAGGACATTGACAGGATGCAGAGCTGGGCTGAGAAGTGGCATATGGAGTTCAGTGTGGAAAAAATGTGAAGTGATTCTTTTAGGAAAGTCGAACTTGATTTAGGTTACAGGGTTAAAGGCGGGAACCTTGGCAATGTGGAAGAACAGAGGGATCTTGGGTTCCATGTCCATAGACCTCTCAAAGTTGCCACCCAAGCTGATAGGGTTGTTAAGAAGGAATATGTTGTGTTGACTTCCATCAGCTGAGGGATTGAGTCTTAAAGCGGTGAGGCTATGCTGCAGCTCTATAGAGCCCTGGTTAGTCCCCACTTGGAATACTGTATTCAGTTCAGGTTCCCTTATTACAGGAGGATGTGAAAGCTCTAGAGAGGGTAAAGAGATTTACCAGGATGCTGCCTGTACTGGAGGACATGTCTTCTGAAGAAAGGTTGAGGGATCTAAGGCTTTTCTCATTGGTGTGAAGATGGGTGGGGGGCAACTTGATCGAGATGAACAAGATGGTGTAAGGCACAGACAGTGAATAGTCCAATACTTCTTTTTTGCATGGCATAAATGGCTATTATGAGGTGGCATAATTTTAAGGTGATTGGAGGATAGTTAAGGGGAAGATGTCAGAGGTAGGTTTTTTCACACAGAGTAGCGGTTGGGTAAAATGCACTGCCAGCTGTGATAGTATCATTAGATACATTAGTTACATTTAATAGACTCTTAGATAGGCACATGGATGATCATAGAATGAAGGGTACGTAGTTTGATCTTACAGTCGGATAAAAAGTTGGCATGGCATCATGGCCGAAGGATCTTGTGCTGTACTGTTCTGTATTCTACGTTCTGTCTGGTAAACTGGGTAATAAGCTCAGATCAATGTAAAAGGATAAGGCATTCGGGAGGAGCTAGTCAACTGGATACAAAATTGGGCTTGATGGTAGGAGACAGAGGGTGATGGGAGACATGTTGCCTTTTTGACTGGAGACATGTGACCAGCGGTGAAGTGGGTCCCCTGTTGTTTGTCATTTGGATAAATGGTTTGGATGGGAATATTGGTTTTGTGGTAAGTAAGTTTTTTGAGGGACACTGAAATAGTTGGTAAAGTGGACAGTGAAGAAACTTATCTATGATACAACAGGACGAATAGTCCACTGGGATAGTGGGCTGAAGAATAGCAGATGGAGTTTAATTAGATAAATGTGAGGTGTTCCATTTTAGTGAAACAAACCAGGGTGGGAACTATACAGTTAATGTTCGGGTCCTGGGTAGTGTTGTCAATCAGTGACCCAAAGATTCAGGTACACAGTTCTTTGAAAGTGGTGTCACAGGTAGACAGGCTGGTGAAGCAGGCATTTGGGATGCTTACCTTCACTGGGAAGAGCATTGAGAGTAGGAGTTGGGATGTCATGTTGTGGCTGTAGAAGACATTGGTGAGGCCACCATAAAAACATTGTTGATCAGTTGGATGAACTCATCTGGTTCACTTACATCCTTTAGGGAAGGACATCTGACATTTTAACCTAGTCTGGCCTACATGTGGTTCCAGACCAACAACAATATGGCTGACTCTGAACTATCCTCTGGACGATTATCAGTGGCGGCAAAGAATGCTGGTCGAGGTATTGATACCCTCATTCTATGAATGAAGAAATAAAAATACATATGTCCCTCCCTACCTCTGCAAACCCCTCCAGCTGCAGCAATCCGTACTGGCTTTGTAACACCGTTCAGACCCTGACCCCTCTCTGTAACACTCTCACTACCTCCAGCACCTTCACCTCTCCCTGTTCCTATCATGACATTAAACCCTGACAATGATTCCCCTTCCCATTGCCCTCCTCCCGCTAGCAGACCCTTTGCAATCCCTTTAAAACTTATAGCTATAGCACTCTCACTTCAGGATTTTTAGAACTTTCGGTGATCTTCTAAACCTGACAATCTAACTTGATCCATTTTGTCCTGAGTGAGGGCCGGGTGGGGATTTCTTGCTGAGGTTTTGTCTGTTTCAATGGAATGTCCTTTTGTCGAGTGATTTACACTTTTCCTTCAAATGTTTTCCACTGTTCATTTACAGACACATGTTTCAATCTGTTTCGCCTGTTTACCTTGGTCAGTTCTCCTCTCTAACTCATGTAATCAGCGATTTTTGTTTCCAGTTGTAGCTTGTCCTTTCTGTGATTCACTTGAAAACTTTATATTTCTTTAAACTGCACTTTATCACAATTTCCCAGAGGATCTCTCCAGGTGACATTACTCATTCACTAAGTTTAATTGCACAATGGTCAATCTGAGATAGTTACATCCCTAGCCAGTTGCACAATGAGTTATACAAAGAAACACAAAAAAAATTCTCCGAACTCTTCTTCCAATGTCACTTTTGTCAGTGTGATTGTCCCAGATTATGCGAACATAGAAATATCCCAAAATTACCATTATGCCTTTTTTAAAAATTCCAATGAGTTCCTGGTTAATGCAGTGATGAGCAATGAAATGTTGTTAGGTGGCCTAAAATTGTTCTGCTGCTTGTGTCCTTGGCAAGTAGTAGCCAGAATTTACATTCAGACTGACTCTACTTCATGATTTGAGACCAAATACTTTCACTGTAATACCTCTGTAATCTATTATTGTTAGCGTTGTCCATTTTGCCTGAATTTCCACAAGGTTGTGAACCATTGAATATTTATGTTCCACTTTTTGTTCGCTCTGTAACCACCTCATCCTGGTGCCTAAATCTCTTTTATCTGTGTGACAAATCCATCTACCTTATTGCATACACTTTGTCCATTCCAAAAAAACCATGATTTATTTTTTTCCCACAATCTCCCTCACAAACCTATTCACTGATATACAGTTTTATTTAAACTCTGTCCCTTTCTGTTCCTTTCTGCTTGTTTTTTGTCACATTCCCATGCTGTTCCGATGCTTCACCTTTTCTCTTTGGATTTGGAAAGCTCCTTTCACCTGAACCCTGTCCCTGCATCCTCTCTGTCGGAGTAAAGCCCTGTCTAGAAACCTACTGACATGATTGGCCAGGACACTGGTCCCATCAGGGTTCCAGTGGGACCCAGTGGGATTGTTTTTATTCACTCGGGGGATATGGGTGTCTCTAGCTGACCAGTCTTTCTTTCCCAGCCCTAGCTGCCCTTGAACTGAGTAGCTTGCTCGGTCATTTCAGAGGGCAATTGAGAGGCAAACCCTTTGCTGTGGGGATGTCGTGCAGACCACATGAAGATGGGCAGATGCCCTTCTCTAAAGGACCAATGTCTTTTGATGAGCAAAGATTATTTTGGACAAAAGCAATGGCTTCATACTTATTCATGAATTGTTAATTGCATGTTTTTTTTAAATTATTGATTTAAAATTTCCCTATTTCTGATGGTGGGATTCAAACCTGTCTCCCCTGAACATTAGCTGAGGTTTTGGATACATGCTCTAGCAATGATACCACTCGGCCATCACTTCGCCTGTTCATTCCTGACCAGTTATACCAGTGCATCATGAAGCAAAACCTGTTCTTCCGACACAATTGTTTGATACTGACATCTTCCAGCAGTCTGGTGATATCACTCAGTCTCTCTCCATGTGGTATCCCTCACTGTGTGGGTCTAACTGCAGTCTCTGTCAGTGCTTCTCACACTTGCAGCTGCTCCAGATCCTGGGCCAACAGAATTCTCCACTCCAGAGAGACACAGCAGCACAGGCCAGGGATGGAGCCTGGGATTTTCCAGATCTCTGTGTGACTTAGTCACACATTGTCCATGTGTACCCCTCAGTGCATCTATCTAATTTTCCATTCTGTTTATTTCTCTACCTCCTGTAGGTCCTCAGGAAGTCCCTGACTCAGTAGGCTTTCCAGCTGCTGGGTGTCCCATCCATTACCTCACTGAAGATATTTGGTTAGCTAGAGAGGCAAAGGGAAGGGAGATCTGGAGCCTTCAATAAATCCTGCACTGAGGTAAGATCACTCACAGTGCACAGAGAAGAGAGCAATGAGAGGGCTCCAAACATGGGATAACAAGACATGATTAAGATACAGTTCTGGAGGGGAGCACGCTTTGATACACCCCAGGCTCAATCCCCACCCCTACTGTAAGTTCTGTTGAACTACTACTCTCTACTCTGCAACACTGTGTCTGTGGCATGTCTTGTGCACCAGTGTCTTCAATAATTTGTAACTCCTATAACAGTTACATGTAACCTCCTCCCTTTCCGATAGCCCCTCCACATATTTGAAACGTACTGCATTCCAGACTACCATCCCTATCGCTGTAACTTGCTTCAGTGTCTATCACATACCTCAGTCATCTCCTCCTCCAATAACTGGAGACAAGGTCATGCAGCACGGAAACGGTTCCTTCGATCCAACTAGTCCGTGCTGACCAGAGTCCCTGAAAAGTCATGTTTCCCTGCACTTGACCCATATCCCTTCAAACCTTCTCCTCTCCATGTACCTGCCCAAATGTCTTTTACATGTTGTTATTGTACTTTTCTCTACTACTTCCCCTGGAAACCCATTCCATAACTGCACCATCCTCTGTGTGAAAAATGTTCTCCTCCTCTCCCATCTCATATTTGTGCTCTCTAGAACACAGAACATGACAGTGCAGTCCTGGCCTTTCAGCTCTCGATGTTGCGCCGACCTGTGGAACCAATCTGAAGCCCAAGTAGCTAATACTAGTCCATTCTTGTCCATATGCCTATCCAATAACCATTTAAATGCCCTTAGAGTTGGTGAGTCCACTACTGTTACAGGCAATGCATTCCATGGCCCAACTATTCTGAGTAAAGAACCTACCTCTGGCATCTGTCCCATATCTATTTATTAATATTAGTATCTACCTCAATTTAAAGCTGTCTGCCCTCGTTCTCGGCATCGCCATCCGAGGGAAAAGGTTCTCACTGTCCAACCCATCTACCTCTCTGATTATCTTATATGTCTCAATTAATTGGCCTCAAACGTCTTCTTGTGAACAGAAACAGATTCAAGTCCCTCAGCCTTCCTCATAAGACCTTCACTCCAGACTTGGTAAAATCTTAGTAAGTCTCCTCTGAACCCAACCCAAATCTTTCACATCCTTCCTGTAATGCGGTGACCTGGACCATAGGCAACACACCAAATGCGGCCACACCAGAGTTTTGAACAACTGCAGCATTATCTCATGGTTCTGAATCTCAATCCCAATAAAAGCTCACATGCTGAATGTCTTGTTAACAACTCTATCAACCTGGGTGGCAACCTTCAACGATCCATGTACATGGACACAGTGATCTCTCTGTTCAGCTGCACTACTAAGATTTTCATATACCCACATCCACCCTGTTAGGTCACCTTCTCAAATACGTCAATAAGGTTTGTGAGGCATGACCTACCCTTCACAAAACTGTGCTGACTATCCCTCATCAACGTATTCATCTCCAGATGATTATAAATCCTAGCCTCTTTTACAAGCCTTTCCAACACTTTACCCAGAATCGGAGTAAGGCTCACAGCTCTACAATTACACAGGGTTGTCTCTACTTCCCTTCTTGGTCAAGGGGACAACATTTGCTGTCCTCCAGCTTTCTGGCCCTATTCCTGTACACAATGATGACATAAAGATCAAAGCCAAAGGCTCGGCAATCTCCTTCCTGGCTTACCAGAGAACCAAGGATAATTCTGATCCAGCGCAGGAGACTTATCTATTTTTACACTTTCCAGAATTGCTAATACCTTCTCCTTCTGCAGCTCAATCCCATCTAGTGATGGACTCCACTACCTTGGGGTAAAGACGTTGGCTAATCAACTTACCTGTACCCTTCATGGTTTTCTAAACCTTTATAAGGTCACCCCTCAGCCACCTATGTCCAGTGGAAATGAGAAAGACAGTGATACAAATATCCCTGCTCGGGACCCTGCCAGAACTTTGCCACAATGTTCTGGGATACATTTGTTCGGGATCTAGGACTTTCTCTACCTTTGTATTCTAAGACCTCCAGCACCACTTCTTCTGTAATGGAGACTCTTTACAAGCCATCACTGTTTCTTCCCTTTGTTTCCTAGTTTTTGTCCACAGTACGTTCTGACATGAAATGCTCATTTAGCCTCTCACCCATCTCCTGTGGTTCCACACATCGATGGCCTCACTGATCTTTGAGGGGCCCTCGTGTCTCTCCAGTTGCTTTTTTGTACATGTGTGCTGTAGAAAACTCTTTGCTTTCTCCTTTACCTTATCTGCCAAAACTATCTCATCCCCCCCACCCCCATGTTGCTTTCCAGCTTATCCAGCCTCTCCGTTTCTGTCAAACCCTCCAGTATCAGTAACATCTTGGTCAATCCTTGCACCATTTACAGTTTCAGGAAATGCTTCCTAAATCAGGATGGTCAGAATTCTACGCAGCGTTCCAAAGCTGTGCTGACTATCCGTAATTGATCTTGCCTTTGGAAATGCAGAAAACTCCTGTCCTGCGGAATCGCTTCCAACAACGTATGCACCACTGACATCAAGCCAATTGGTGTTGATGTCCCTGGCTTTCCCTCGTAGCCTTTCCTAAACACTGGCACAACATTAGCCCCCCTCCAGGCTCCCTGGAGACACTGATAACCTCTGGCTATCAGTGATAGAAAAATCTCTTTATGGGACGCCGCCATTTTTTCCTCAGCTTCCCACAATATCCTGAGATATACTTCATTAGTTCCCAGGGACTTGTCCCCCTTATATGCATTTTAAAACCTCCAGTACCTCCTGTTATCTGGAGTCTTTTGAAGACATCACTGTTTTTTTCCCCCTGACTTCACCAGTGTTCTTCCACGGTAAGTTCAAACATGAAATTTTCATTTAGTACCTTTGGAAATGCAGAAAACTCCTGTGCATCCTGTGGTTGCACACTTGGATGGCCCCATTCATGTTCAAGGAGCCACATTCTGCCCCTAGTTAATCTGTTGTTCATATACGTGTAGAATCTCTTTGGATTTTCCTCAGTCTGATCTGCCAAAGCTTTCTGTTTGAGCTCCCTTTGGACCCTCCTGATTTCCCTCTTAAGTGAATTACTCCATCCGCAATATTCTTCAATGGATTCCCTTAATCCAGCTGGCTATATGTGACATGTGCCCCCATTTTGTTGAGCAGAGTCTCAATACTCCCCCTTATCCAATGTTTCCCCATTGTGTCAGCATTGTCATTCAGACTAACAGGAATATGCTGGCGCTGAACTCTCATTTTGTTCCTCTTTTGAAAGTTTCCCACCTGCCTGGCGTCCCTTTACCTGAAACTAGCCTCCACGATCAATTGTTGAAAGCTCTTGACTAATACCTTCTGGACTGGGGCAAGGCCAGTTTTGATCTTTAACTTGTGGACCAGGCTTGTCATTTTCCATCGCTATTTTCAAACTAATAGAATTGTGATCACTTTGCAACAGTGTTGCCCCACTAATAACTCAGTCCCTTTCCCTTCTTTGCCTCCCAAGGGGAGGTCAGCTTTTACCCCTTCTTGCAGTCTGACCATTTACATTCTGACTGAGACTGTTTTCTTGAACATGAGTAACAAATCCCTCCCGTTCAAGCTCTGAACACTCTCGCAGTCCGAGTCCCGGTTTGGAAAGTTAAACTCCCTGACCATTACAACCCTATCATTCTTGCAGATATCGGAGATCTCCCGACATATTTTCTGCTCAAATTCTCGCTGACTGTTGAGGGTCTGTAATACAGTCATGTCAAACCCATTCTCATTTCTTAGTTGCACTATTATCGCTTCACTGGGGGATCCCCAGGATGATCCTCTCTAAGTGCTGCAGTGATGTTTCAGTGATCAAAACTGCCACTCTCCCTCCTCTCGCACCTCCTGTTCTTTCCTTCCTGTAGAACATTGAGCTCCCAGTCCTGCCCCTCCCTCAGCTGTGTTACTGTCATACTATGGTATCCCTGTCCCATGTTCCCATCCGTGCGTTGAGTTCATCTGCCTTAACTGTTAGGCCTCTAACTTTGAAATAAATGCATTTCAATTGATCAGTTTTCCCTCATTCCCTGCTGTGTTCTTGCCTGCATTGTCGATTTAAATGACTCTCTTGAAATTCTGTCCCAGCCTCAACCTTCAGACTATAGCCTGAGACCATCCACCTCACTGTGGATAACAGCCTCACCTTTCATGTCATCTGCAAACCTACTAATGATACCTTCTGTTTTCACAACCAACTCATTAATGCACATAATACTGTACAAAGTAATGAGAGGAATGCATAGAGTCAATAGCCAGAGACTTTTCCCCAGAGCAGGATTGACTGGTACGAGAAGTCATAGTTTGAAGATATTAGGAGGAAGGTATAAAGCAGACATCAGAGGTAGGTTCTTTATGCAGAGAGTTGTGAATGCATGGAATGCGGTGCCCACTTTGGTGGTGGAAGCAGAGTCATTGGGGACATTTAAACGACTGCTGGACATGCACATGGATAGCAGTGAGTTGAGGGGTCCATAGGTTAAGTTACTATATTTTGCATTAGGATTAAATCTCAGCACAACTTCGTGGGCCTAAGGGTCTGTTCTGTGCTGTATTGTTCTATGTTCTATAATAAACAGCAATGGTTGCTGCAGATCCCTGTGGTACACCCACTGGTGAAATAAATTCAAACACAAAATCAACCCTCCACAGTTGGGGATTCAGGTTGCCAAATTGCCTTGGATCCCATTGGTCTGTTGGACCAGCGTTCCATGAGGGACCTTGTCAAGCGCCTTATTGAACTCCATGCAACCCACATCTTCTGCACTGCCCTCATCAAAATCCTCAATCGTAATTTCAAACAAAAAGCTCAGCTTAATTTGGAAGAGGGTCTTACTCTACCAAATCCGTGATGAGTATCCCTAATCAATCTCTGCCTTTCCAAGTGTTGATTCATTCTGTCCCTCAGAATTGTTTCCAATAATTTCCCTGCCCCTGCTGTCAGACTATCTGCCCTGTAACTGCCTAGCCTATCCCTGCTGCCCTTCCTGAACAAAGGAACCACATTAGCTATCCTTCAGTCATTCAGCACTTCATCTGTGGCCAGCAAAATATTAAATATATCCACAACGGCCGCAGCAATCTCCGCCCTTACCTCCCATAGCAGCCTGGGATACATTTCATTGGGCACTGTGGATTTCTCCACCTTTATGCATGTGAAAAAATTCAATCCTTCCGCCTTATTGATCTTAACAGTTTGAGAACCTCGCCATCCCAACTTAAATCCCTGGCGACAATGTCTTTCTCCTGTGTGAATACAGATGGGAAGTATGCATTGAAGACCTCACCTCCTTCCGCTGGCTCCATGCACAGATTGTACATTTAGTTTCTAACAGACCCCACTCTTTCCCCAGTAATTCTCTTATTCTAACTTTACTGCTAAAATACCTTGTGGCTTTTCCTTAACACTATCTACTGAGGATATTTAATGACTATTGTTTGTCCTTCATTTTTCAAGAACCCCCTTGCACTCCCTATACTTTCTAATGGTTTCACCGGAGTTTATTGCAGTGTATTTTCTTTATCAAACTCACGATATCACTTAATTAGTATTTGCTGGACGTGCGGCCTTTACTATTCCCTCGTCAGGGACACACTGGCCCTGAATTCTCACTGCATTACTTTAATATTCTCCCACTTTCCAAATATAGACCCAACTGCAGATAGTCCTCCCAGTCTCTATTTGCCAGATCCTCTCTCATGATCGTGATACTGATCGGAGACTCAGTTGTGAGGGGGACAGACAGGAGACTGTGTGACTGCAGAAGAGACCCCAGGATGCTGTGCTGCCTCCCAGGTACCAGGTAATGGGTGTCTCTGAGCGGTACTGAACATTCTGAAGTGAAAGGGTAAATACCCAGAGATCATTGTGCACTTCGGTACACATGACACAGTTAGTCAAAGAGATGGGATCCTGTGAAATACTTAGAGAGTGCGGAAAGAAGTTCAAAGGCAGGACCTAAAGGATTGTGATCTCCAGATTACTCCCAGTGCCACATGCCAATGAGGATAGAAATAGAAAGATCGGACAGATGGAGGTGTGGCTGAGGAGCTGGTGGAAGGGGCAGAGTTTTCAGTTCTTGGATCATTGGGATCTCTTCTGGGGTAGAGATGACCTGAACAAGGGGGATGGGTTTGACTTGAACCAGAGGGACACCAGTATCCCTGGGGGGAGATTTGCTCATGTTGCGTGGGGAGTATTTAAACTAGTTTGACACGGGATTTGGACTTTGAGAAAGAGAGGTACCATCGACCAGTCAAGGGAAAAATGCATCAGCCATCGAGAGCAAGTTTCCTATCCAGGATATCCTGGGGCACAGTCAAGGGAGGGACAAGACGTTTTGTTTAAAGGGCATTTATTTCAACACACGAGGCCTGACTGGGAAGGCAGATGAGCTCAGTGCATGGATTGGCTCTGGGGACTGGGATATTATAGCCATAACAGAAACATGGCTGAGGGAAGGGCAGGACTGGCAGCTCAGTGTTCCAGGATACACAAGCTACAAGCGGGACAGAAGGACAAGTAAGTGAGGAGGGGGAGCTGCCCTTTTGATAAAGGAGGACATAACAACAGTGCTTAGGATAAACTTAAGGGGTCATCAAATGAGGTCATATGGTTAGAAGTTAGAAACAAAAAGCGGATAGTCAGTTTGCTGGATGGTGTTCTGCACCCCCAAATAGCCAGCGGGTACGAGAGGAGCAGATGTGAAGAGAGATTGCAGGTACCTATCGAAATAATAGAATGGTATTGGTTGGAGATTTTACCTTCCCCTGGACTGACTGGACCACCCGGAGTGTAAAATGCCCGTATGGGGTGGAATTTGTCAAATGTGTCCAAGAAAGTTTCTGAGATCAATATGGAGAGGGCCCCACTCTACTCAGGCGGGCACAACACAGGACCTCTCCTCAGAAACCAAGGTCAGGCAAATGACTGAAGTGTCAATCAGAGAGCACTTTGGATCCAGTGATCACAACTGTCTTCGTTTTAATATAGTTACGGACAAAGATTAGGCAGCTCCACAGATTAAGGTGCGAAATTGGAGCAGGGTCAATTTTGGGGCTAATTGGCAGGAACTAGCAGAGGTCGATTGGGTGACTTAAAAATCACACAGCACCAGGTTATAGTCCAACAAGTTTATTTCGAAGCACTAGCTTTCGAAGTCCAGGTGATCATTCTGAAAGATGAAAGGCTTAAACTAAATGTGTTTGGTATTACATTCCATGACACTGCAATCCTGTTACTATAAATTCTGTGCCTTATGATTGTGCTCCACAACCACCTGATAAAGCAGCGCGATGAAACCCAGTGTCTCCAAATAAACCCGCTGGACTGTCAGCTGGTGTTGTGTGATTTTTAACGTTGTCCATCCCAGTCCAACACCAGCTCCTCCACGTCATGCAGCCATCCACTGGGTGAGTCTGTTTGAAGGAAATGGAATGACTGGCAAATGGGAGGCTTTGAAAAGTGTGATCTCAAGAATCCAATATGTCTCTGTTAGAGTGAAGGGAAATGCTGGCAGGGTTAGGGATCCCTGGTTGATGAAAGATATTGAGGCTCTGTTCAAGAAAAAGAGGAAGTCACACATTGTCTTCAATGTTTCCGTGTCTACGTAACCCCTTCCAGTCCTAAAGACCCGACCACTCGGTGGAGACACAACAACCCTCTCAGGTCCCTGCAGCATTCCCCATCTGTAGAACCCACTGAAAGCCTGTGACTCTCCCGATCCAGTTCCGACAAGACTCACTCTCTGTGTAACATCATCCCATCGCTAACACCCACCCTATCAATGTAAGCTGTCCTGTATCTCCATCTATTTACTCATCTTCATAGCCTTCTCCAGCTCTCACACCCCTATCTGTGGAAATGTCACCCTCCCCTACAACCCTTCCCACTTTGACCGTTCTGGAGGAGGTTACTAATGCTCCCTCATCTGTGATAATGTCTCAAAGCAAAATTACTGCCCTTCTGTAAATGTCAGACTCCACACCCTCCATATCGAAATAATCCACAGAAAGAAACCTTCCTGTATCGATAAACACCTTCAGTCACGACTACCCTCCATATCTCTCTTTGGTCCTCCAATCTGTACAACCCACTTTATCTCTGTCATCTTCTCCATTCACCGAAACCCTCCCTGTCTGTATAAACCACTCCATCCTACAAACTTTCTTCTACCTGTAAACTGCTCCCTCCCTCCCAACCTCCCCATCTCCATGAACCCCTGAAGGCCCTACAGTTCTCCACATTTCTGTAACCTCCTGTGGCCCTATGGTCCTGCCTCCCTGTGAAACCACCTCCATTCACCAGAACCCTTCCGTCTGGGTCGTCTGCCCCAGATCAGACCTCCGACAATCCTAGCAAAACTTCCCAATGTATCTATTCATTCAGATCGCATCCTCTCCAGCCTCCCGAAACCTATTCCTGCCATTGTAACCCTCCCTGTTTAGAACACGGAACAGTACAGCACAGTACAGGCCCTTCAGCCCTCAGTGTTGTGCCAAGCTTTTATCCAACTCTAAGATCAATCTAACCTGCAGGCCATTCAATGAACAAAGAAAATCACAGCACAGGAACAGGCTCTTCAGCCCGCTAAGCCTGCACTGATCCAGATCCTCTGTTTAAACCCATCACCTATTTTCTGAGCATCTGTATCCATTTGCCCCCTGCTCATTCATGCATCAGTCCAGATACATCTTAAGTGACATTATCATTCCCACTTGTACCTCCTCCATTGGCAAGGTGTTCAAGACCCCCCATCCTCTGCGTAAAGATCATTCCAGGCATATCTGCCCCAACCCTTCCTCCTCTCACTGTGAACTCATGACCCCTAGTAATTGAGTCCGCACTCTTGAGGGAAAAAAGCTTCTTGCTATTCACCTTGTCTATGCATCCCATGATTTTGCAGACCACAAACAGACCCCAGTCAACCTTCGTCTTTCTAATGAAGATAATCTCTTTTCAATCTCTCCTCATAGCGAGTGCCCTCTATGCCAGGCAACATCCTGGTGAACTTCCTCTGAACCCTCTCCAAAGCATGCCCATCCTTTTGGTAATGAGGCTACCAGAACTGTACATAATATTCTAAATGTGGTTGAACCAAATTCCTATACAACTGTAACATGACTTGCCAACTTCTGTACTCAATACCCCGTCCAATGAAGGATAGCATGCCATATACCGCCTTGACCACTTTACTGACCTGGGGTGCCACCTTCAGGAAACAATGAACTTGAATACCCAAATCTCTCTGTACGTCAATTTTCCCCAGGACTTTTTCCATTTACTGTATAATCCACGTTTGAATTGGGTCTTCTGAAATGCATCACTTCACATTTGCCCAGATTGAACTCCATCTGCCATCTCTCTGCCCGCCTCTCCAATCTATCTATATTCGGCTGTATTATCTCACAGTCCCCTTCCCTGTCTGCTACTCCACCAATCTTAGTGTCATCTGCAAACTTGCTAATCAAGGAACCGATACCTTCCTCCAATTCATTGATATGTATCACAAGCAACAGAGGTCCCTGCACAGATCCCTGTGGAACATCACAGCTCTCCATTTCGAGAAATTCATTTTGAGAAATCCATGTGCGTATCCAAAAGTTGCTTAAATATCTCTAATATATCTGACCCTACCACCGACACTGGCAATACATTCCACTCACCCACCACACTCTGTGTAAAGAAGCTACCTCTGACATCTCCCCTCAACCTTCCTCCAATTACCTTACAATTTTGCTCCCTAGTTCTAGCCATTTTCATACCGGGATAAATCTCAGGACACCCACTCTATGTTTGCCTCTCATCATCTCATACACCTCTATCAAGTCACTTCTCATCCTTTTTCATTCCAAAGAAAAAAAGCCCTGGATCCCTCAACCTTTCTTCATTAGACCATCCCTCCAGTCCAGGCAGAATCCTGATAAATCTCCTCTGCATTCTCTCCAAAGCTTCCACATCTTTCCTATAATGAGGCAACCGGAACTGAACACAATATTCCAATTATGGGTCTGTATCGAGCTGCAGCATAACCTCACGGTGCTTAGACACAATCCCCCTGCTAATGGAGGCCGACACATCATTGACTTTCTTAACAACTCTTACAACTTGGGTGGCAACATTGAAGGATCTCTGGACGTTAACCCCAAGATTTTCTGTTACTCCTCACTGTCAAGAATTCTGCCCTTAACCCTGTAAAGTTTTTCTGCAGAATCCTTCAATCTTAAACCCTCCTTATTTTGGTATTTTCCTCCAGTCCGCACTATACTTTTAAGCTGTGAAACCTCTTCCAGTCCCTACAATCCTCCTTAGCTCTGTAACATCGGTAAGCATGTAGTAATAGTCGAGTGGTTTAGGCGATGGGTTAGAAATCCATTGGGGCTGGCCCACACAGGTTCGAATCCTGCCCAACAGGGCGGTGGGGTTGATTGGTGCAGGTGCCTGGAGAGATTCTCGAAAGTGCTCTGCGAGAAGGTGTCTAGTGTCCTCAGTGTAGAGGAGATGAGGAGACTGGATGCCTTATCACAGCGCGCTTTACAGAACATCTCCAGGGCACCTGAAAATCAACCCACAGCCCTGTTGCCAAACATTTCAATTCCCTCTCCCACTCTGCCAAGAGCATGCATATCCTGGGCCTTCTCTATTGACACTCCCTCATTACCCGACGCCTAGAGGAAGAACGCCTGGTCTTCTGCCTCGGAATACTTCAACCCCTTGGCATCAATGTGAACTTCACCAGTTTCCTCATTTCCTCTCCTCCCCTTACCCCAGTTCCACCTTCCAGCTCAGTACCGCCCTCATGACCTGTCAATCTTCCTTCTCACTATCCGCTCTACCCTCCTCTCCAACCTAACACTCTTACTCCCATCTCCATCCACCTATTGCACTCTCAGCTACCTTCTCCAGCTCAGTACCGCCCTCATGACCTGTCAATCTTCCTTCTCACTATCCGCTCTACCCTCCTCTCCAACCTAACACTCTTACTCCCATCTCCATCCACCTATTGCACTCTCAGCTACCTTCTCATTTATCTCTCCACCACGAGGCTCCCAGCCTCATTCCTGATTAAGGGCTCCAGCCCAAAACGTCAACTTTCCTGCTCCTCGGATGCTGCCTGACCTGCTGTGCTTTTCCAGCACCACATTCTCAACTCTGATCTCCAGCATCTGCAGACCTCACTGTCTCCTCTTTATCAGATGAGCCAATGGCGTGAGGAATGGCAGATGGAGTTTAATTTAGATAAATGTGAGGTGCTTCATTTTGGAAAAGCAAATCTTTGCAGGACTCATACACTCAGTAGTAAGGTCTTAGGGTGTGCTGCTGAACAAAGAGACCTTGGAGTGCAGGTTCATAGCTCCTTGAACGTAGAGTCACAGGTAGATAGGATAGTGAAGAAGGCGTTTGGTATGCTTTCCTTTATTGGTCAGAGTACCGAGTACAGGAGTTGGGAGGTCATCTTGCGGCTGTACAGGACACTGGTTAGGCCACTTTTGGAATATTGTGTGCGATTCTGGTCTCATTCCTATCAGAAGGATGTTGTGAAACTTGAAAGGGTTCAGAAAAGATGTACAAGGATGTTGCCAGGGTTGGAGGATTTGAGCTACAACGAGAGGCTGAATCGACTGGGGCTGTTTTCCCTGGAGTGTCAGAGGCTGAGGGGTGACCTTATGGAGGTTTATAAAGTCAGGAGGGGCATGATAAGATAAACTGACAAATTCCCTGGGGTGGGGGAGTCCAGAACTAGAGGGCGTAGGTCCAGGGTGGAGAGGTGAAAGATTCGAAAGCGACTGAAGGGGCAACTTTTTCACACAGAGTGTGTTGTGTGTCCGGAATCAACTGCCAGGGGAAGTGGTGGAGGCTGGTACAATTACAGCATTTAAAAGGCATCTGGATGGGTATATGAATAGAAAGGGTTTAGTGCGATACGTGCCGGTAAATGGAACTCGAATGGTTATGATATCTGGTCAGCGTGGACAAATTGGACCGAGAGGTCTGTTTCTCTGCTGTACATCGCTATGACTCGAATTGGTTTTCACTGTTCATTTACAGTCTGACATTTCAGTCTGTTTCCCCTGTTTACCTTGGTCAGTTCTCCGCTCAAACTCATGTCATTGGCTTTGTTTCTGATGCTCGGGTGTGCTTTATGGTCATTTGAAAACTTGACAATCTCTTTGAATTCCACTATATTGCAATCTCCTGGAGGATCTCTGTGTGACATCACTCCTTCACTCATCTTCATCACTCAACGGTCGATCTGAGATAGTGACATCCCTAGCCATTTGCACAATATGGGATTCAAAGAAACACTGACAAAAAAACATTCAAAGAGGAGCTCGGATAATATCGCTCTTGCCTGTGTGACTACCCAGACCATGTAAGGATTGAAGTCTCCCAAAATTATTATAATGCCTTTGTTACAAATTCCAAGGAATTCCTGTTTAATGCAGGAATGAACAATGAAATGCTGTGAGGCAGCCTAAAAAATAGTTCTTCTGCTTGTGTTTGTGACAGATGGGACCCAGGATTCACATTCAGGCTGATTCAGCCACATCATGTGAGACCATATGCTTTCTCTGTAATGCCTTTGTTATTGATTACTGTCAGGGTTACCCATCCTGCACTCCTATTCTGCCCAAGATCCCACAAGGTTGTTGACCATTGTATATTTACGTTCCACCTTTTGTTCACCCTGTAACCACGTGTCTCTGCTGACTAAATCCCATTTATCTCTGTGTCACAAGTACATCTACCTTATTGCAGATACTTTGGCAATTCGAAAAAAACCAACATTATAATTTACTCTTTCCCACAATGTCCTGTCACAAACCGATTAAACTCTGTCTCTTCCTGTTCCTTTCTGCTTATCTTCAGCAATATTCCCATGTTGTTCTGATGCCTCACCTTTTCTCTTTGGATTTGGAAAGCTCCTTTCACCTGAACCCTGTCACTGCATCCTCCATGTTAGCTTAAAGCTCTGTCCATAAACCTACCGACATGGTTGGCCAGGACACTGGTCCCAGCAGGGTTGTTTTTAATTCAGTTGTGGGATATTGCTGTCCCTGGCTGGCCAGCATTTCATGCCCACCCTCTGAGCTGCCCTTGAGCTGAGTGCCTTGGGAGACTATTACAGAGGGCAGTTTAAAGTCAACTCCATTGTTCTGGGTCTGGAGTCATGTGTAGGTCAGACCAGCTGCCTACCACTGATTTCCTTCCTGAAAGGATATTGAGAATTCAGATGGGTATCCCTGCCACTGGCATTAAATTCTGGATGAACAGGCTAGTGAGAGTAATGTTAAGCCATCACCTGGCCCACTGATAGCTCCCTCATCCCTGAGCTCTGATCTCAGTGCACCATGAGTCAATCCCCTTCTTCCAGACCGTGGTTTGATCCTGATACCTTCCTGCACTCTGGTGATATCACACAGTCTCTCTCCATGTGGTATCTGTCACTGTGAGGGTCTAATTGATGCCGGTGACTGCACCTTTTGCAGCTATTCCCGATCCTGAGCCAACAGAATTCTCCACTCCAGGGAGATGAGGCAACACAGACCAGGGATGGAGATTCGGATTTTCCAATTTACTGTAGTACTCGGTGCCATTCTCCCTGTGTGACCCTCACTGCATCAGTCTAATTTCCCATTCTGTCTATTTTTCTGTCACCTGCATATATTCAGGATGTTCCTGACTCAATAAACTTCCCAACTGCTGGGTGTTTCATCCATCATCTCATTGAACACAGTTGGTCAGCCTGGGGCAGGGAGATCTGGAGCCTTCAGTAAATCCTGCAGCGAGGTAAGATCACTCACAGTGAACAGAGCAGAGCGAATTTAAGGGATCGAACTTTGGTCCAGAGGACATGACACAGATACAGTGCTGAAGTGTGAACACAGAGCATGATGGTCCCAGGCTCAAACCCCATCCTCTTGTTTACTTTCATCTCTGCTGTTCTGAGCCTTCCTTTGACAATTAGGAAGTACACAGTTATCAATCCAGGCCTGTGCTGTCTTAGTGAGCATCAGGACAACAGAGGGGAAAGCAGGCCTCCCTCAAGAAAATAGTATTAAAACCTGGGATCTTTCTGTTCTACATTCCCCCCTCACACTGTCTCTGGTTGTGTGATAGAGTCATACAGCAAGGAAACATGCCTTTCGGTCCAACTCATCTGCGCCAGTGTCTTGTATGCTAGTAATTACTAGACAAGTTCATATTTCTGTAACCTCCACCCCTCCCAGGATCCTGCTGTATATTTGAAACATACACCAATGCTGACGTCTCCCCTTATGTGTAAATTGCTCCAGTCTCGATAACATGCCCAATCTCAATAACCTCATCTTTCACGCAGTACAATAATGTCTATTTCTGGACCAAAATGCCCACCTATGTACCTTCCTTAAAACCCCGGGTGAACATGATATCACTGTCAACTTCTGCAGGCCTGATCACATTCCTACATCCTGACCAGTACCCCAAGACCTCTGTAACTATCTCCCATCCCTACCAAGCTCCTTATCTGTATAAATACCACCAGACCTTTTTCCAGCTGCAACATCACTCCCCATCTCTCTGTGCTCCTCCCTGCACCTCAACACCCTCTCTTTGTATAGCTCTGCAGTTTAGGGTGGCGTGGGGATTCAGTGGTGAGCACGGCTGCCTCACAGCGTCAGAGTCCCAGGTTCAATTCCAGCCTTGGGTGACAGTCTGTATGGAGTTGGCACGTTCTCCCCGTGTCAGCGTGGGTTTCCTCCGGGTGCTCCAGTTTCCTCCCACAGTCCAAAGATGTGCAGGTCAGGTGAATTGGTCATTCTAAACTGCCCACAGCATTAGGTACATTACTCAGAGGGAAATGAGTCTGGGTGGATTAATCTTTGGAGAGTTGGTGTGGACTGGTTGGGCCGAAGTTCCGTTTCCATACTATAGGGAACGTAATAAAATCTAAACTCTCCCTCTGTGTTTCATATTACTGAGCCTAAAATATCCCTCTAACAATTAAACAGCTCCAAACGTCTCAGTGTCTGTGAACTCCAACAGCTCCAACACCCCTCCTTGTCTGTGTAACGTCTTCCTGAAACCCTCGGAAAATGTGGAGACCCCACAATCCTCGCCATCTGTGTAATCCTCTCAGGTCACTGCAATACTCCCAACCTGTAGAACCCAGTCCAATGGCTGTGATTCTCCCAATCCAGTTCCTGGAAGACTCACTATCTGTGTAACATTCTCCCACCGCGATCACCCACGCTGTCAATGTGGGCTCCTCTAGTATCTCCATCCATCTAATCATCCCTAGAACCGTCTCCAGTTCTTGCAGCCCTATCTGTGTAAATGTCACCCTCCCCTACAACCCTCCCTGTGGCAGGGACCTCCTCCAGTTTGTGCCATGCTCCCTATCTGTGATCGTGTCTTCAGGCCTTAGTCCTGTTCCTGTCTGTAAGCTCTGCCAGACTCTCCAGCCTTCCCACATCGATATAACCTCCAGAACCCCAACAGCCGACATCAGCAAATGTCTTCACTCACGACAGCCTTCCATATCTCTGTTCGTTCCTCAATTCGAAACAACTCTCTCAATCTCTGTAAATATTAACATTCCGCAAAATACTCCCTGTCTGCGTAAACTACCCCCATCAGACACTGAGAGGTCTCCCTAACCATTTTAGCACCTGTAATCCCTTCGGATCTCCCTGTATCTTTCCTGACTCCATTGCCTACAGCCCATCTCATGTTATAACTCCTCTAACTCATACGTTACTCCCCATCTCTGTGATAGTCTTCAGTGTCTGCAATTCTCATCCTCTATCTCCAAACCTTCCAATCCCCCTGATCGATGTAAGGTTATTGATCCCCTGCAGCATGTTTAATACCTGTAGTAGCCTCCAACTCCTCAATACATCTGGTCACTGTAACCTCCTCAAGTAATACAGCTTACTGTCTTTGTCATATCTTCCAACATCTCCAACCCTGCAGATTTCTGTAACCTCCTCCAGAACAGCACTCCACATCTCTGTGTAACTGATGGGAATGCTACAAACCTGCCTTCACAGTCCTCACTAACTCTCTGAACTCCTGCAGCTGGACAATCCTCAGCCTCTCTGGCTCCTCTCATCCCTGCAATTATCCCTGGCTCTGACCTGATCCAGCCCCTTCAACCCTGCCTATCTCACTGATTCCTGCAGCTCCAACTACTGTCCATATCAATGTAATCCCCAGCCCCAACAATTCTCCTGATCTCTATAAAAACCTGCAGCTCCAACCACCATTCCTATCTGTGTACTCTCCAGTCCCTACAACCATCCCTATTTCTGTACGCCCTGCAACTCCGACTAACTGTTCGCCGAGCTGGGAATTTGTGTTGGAGACGTTTCATCCCCTGTCTAGGTGACACCCTCAGTGCTTGGGGGCCTCCTGTGAAGCGCTTCTGTGATGTTTCCACCGGCATTTATAGTGGTTTGAATCTGCCACTTCTGGTTGTCAGTTTGAGCTACTGCTGCAGAGACCGGTATATTGGATCCAGGTCAAATTGTTTGTTGAAGGAAAGATCACAGAAGCACTTCACAGGAGGTCCCCAAGCACTGAGGATGTCACCTAGACAGGGGATGAAACGTCTGCAACACAAATTCCCAGCTCGGCGAACAGAACCAAAACAATGAGCACCCGAGCGACAAATCTTCTCCCAAACTTTGAACTCTGACTAACATCCATATTTGTGTAATCTCCAGTCCATCCAATCCTCCCTTTCTCTAAAAACTTCTGTTGCTCTAACCATCACCCATATCTGTATAATCTCCAGTCCCAACAACTCTCCAGTCTCTGTATTTCCTGTAGCTCCAAATCCTACCCCATCAGTGTCATTTCTACTCCTTATATTCATCCCTATCTCTGTAACGCCTTCAGGACTGATAACCCTGTAACTCACCTGGACGTCTTTCATCCCACTAACCTATCTGATCTTTAACCAACAATGGTGATCTCAAACCACCCGAACATCTGTAACAGCCTCCAATCTTTCCAACCCAGCTTTTCTCTGTAACCTTCTCTAATGCCAAATTTCTGCTTTATCTCCAGTTATAGATCCTTGCTCAGGGAAACAACGTCTCAGTACTGACCCTGTAAGAACACAAGAATGTTCAGTATATCAATAAATTTGGCTCATTTAATTTCAACTTTCTCCACCTCTTCTCATCAATATCCTTCCATTTTGAAGATCAGCCTGGTGAACCTTCTCTGAGTTTCGTCCAATGCAAGGACATTTTCCCTCTAGATAGGGGAACAAACCTGTTCGCAGTGTTCTCAGTGTGGGTTGACTGGAGTCATCTACAGTTGGTTATAAGCCTTCCCTATTTTTATTCTGCATTTCCTTTGGAATCAATGTTAGCATTCCATTTGTCTTCTCTATGACATACCGACCCTGTATGCTACCTTTCTGAGATTTATACACAAGGATTCCCAAGTTAGTCCGTGGTGTAACTTTCTGCAGTCAATCTAAAGCCAAGAGGTGATGGTAGTAATCAGGAAAGTGCTGGAATGTACGGTAAACAATGTGCCAGAAATGCTCACTGCACACTTAGAAACCTATGGAATGAGCACTGTCCGTAAGACCATCATATAGAGGAGTAGAATTAGACCATTGGCTCCATCAAGTCTGCTGTAGCATTTGATTCTGGCTGAATTGTTTCTGATCCCCATTCTCTCACCTACTCCCTGTAACCCTTGATCTCCTTACGCATCAAGAACCTATCTATCTCTGAGTTATATGCACTGAATTACTCACCTCCACAGCCTCCTGACGCAGTGAGTTCCACTGATCCATCATCCTCTGGCTGAATAAATTCCTCCACGTCTTTATTCTAAAGGGTCGTTCCTTCACACTGAAGCTGTGCCCTTGGGCCCTGGTCTCTCCTGCTTGTGGAAACATCTTCCCCACGTCCACTCCATCCAGACCCCTCAGTATTCTGTACATTTCAATGTGATCCTGCTGCCGCTGCCTCTGAAAATTCATCAAGTGCAGACCCAGAGACTTCACCTGCTCCTCATATGGGAAGCATTTCATCCCTGGGATCTTTCTGGGAAACCTATTTCTCGTGCCCCTTCACATCCTCCGTCCATACTGTTATACAGTGTGGTCCCAAGACTGACCCCTGTGGAATTCCCCTCGTCACCAGTTCCCATCGTGAAAACGACCCCTTTATACTCACTCCCTGTCTTCTGCCAATCAGCCAATCCTCTATCCACACCAAGCACCAAGTTGTTCTGAAACTAAAATTCCATTTCACAAACCCTGCTGGATTCGTTTTCCTGTTTGGCTATAAACAGCAGTGTAGATAAAAAAAAGAGGAATGGTTTATTGGGATTTTCAGAAACATTTCAGCAAGGGCCCAATGAAGAGGAGGATACGCAAAATTGGCAAATGTGGGATTGGAGGGAATGTACTGGCATGGATTGGGAATTCTCTAACAGACAGAAAACTAAGCGTGAATAAATGGATTAGTGCTTGACCCTAACTACTCAGAAAGGGATTCAAGGCATTTGATGAATGGACAAAATGTAATGTTTCCACATTTGTTGCTGACACAGAACTAGATGGGAATGTGCGTTGTGTGGAGGAAGCAAAGGAGACATGAACATTCCATGAGTTTCCCGTGTATCAATTCATTGATGGGATGTGGCCATCACTTGCTCGGCCATCATTACCTTCCCATCTGTAATTCCCTGGAGAAGGTGGTGGGGAGCTGCCTTCCTGACCCACTGCAGTCCTTTGGGTGTAGGGACAGACACAGTGCTGGGAGGATGGAGTGTGGCTTGGAGGGCACCGGGAGCTCTTGTCCTTTCAGGGTATACTGGTTCCTGGTTTGTGAAGGGCTGTTGAAAGAGCTTCCTTGTGTGACCTTGTAAATATTTTATTCATTCATTGGTGAACATGAGCTTTGTTGGCTGGGCCAGCATTTATTATTGATTTGGAGTTGTCCCTGAGAAGGTGGTGGGGAGCTGCCTTCCTGAGACACTGCACCAGCCGTTGGAACTGTTGTTATCCATGTCGCCTCCAGCAGGCGCTACAACACTCATTCCTCAGGTCTATAACTGCACACAGACAATGCAGCTCTCCCTTTTATATCTGACATCCTCCCCGAATTATAACTCTTATAGTTCCTCACACTATCTCACCTCTTCCATTCCCATCTGTGCTAGAGATCTCTAAAATTTCTTTATTCTTGTTTAAATTCTGATCACTTAAAATCTCTCCCTTTCTAAATTTGTAACCCCTTTAGTTTCTGTAACTCTCCATCTAACTGTAATCAATGACAGCACAGGTTCCCTTCCTTAAATCTCTATAATTACAATGGTTGCGTGTGGTAAATTGGAACTTTTCATCCTCCTTATCCATCTCGGGACTTCCAGCCCCCACAATCCCACTATTTGGAACGCTCCCATTCTCTGCACCTCCTCATGTCCTGAGGGTCCTTGAACACCACCAGTGCTCCAAACGTTTCTGTTCCCCTCAGTTACTGCAAGTCTTCTAACTCTGTAACATCCAACAGTCTCCAGTACCATACAACACTTGTTGGCTCTCAATTTGTATTTGTTGAAGTCTACACATCTCTGTAAGCAGCACAGAAAAAGCACTTTTGACTCTACATAGCTCGGTCATGAACAAGCTACTATCTCTATTTCCTTCGCCTTCTTCAGTGTCTGCAACTCTCACTGTATCTTCCAGTAAACTTCTTTAGTTGCTGCAGGTCTGCCTAGCTCCCCAGATAACCTGTTCCATTCTAAACAGCTCCCTCAATCACTGTAACACCCTCTGCTCTGTCTAATCCTCCTCTTTTCCACTGTCTTCCAGGCACAACACAGAACCTCTAAGAGAGCTGTGCAGAATGGGATGTTATAAATCTCAGCTGAGGCTTGAGGCCTACCATTACCTGGGAGTCACAAAGGGAGGGAACCCGAGAATGAGCAGCTCAGATCGGGAGAATATTAATTAGCAGCGAGGATCGAGGCTGACTGGGACTTGGAGTTGGAGAAGCAGCAGAGCAGGAAGCAGAAAATCAGCACCGAGTCACAGAGGGAGTGACCATGTGACGGAGCAACTTGGAGCAGGAGCATGAGGCTCACTCACACCTGGGAGTTACAGAGGCAGAAAAGTGGGAGGATATAAATCAGCACTGAGGGTCGAGGCCTAATCGTCCCTGGGAGTCACAGAGACGGTGACCCTGTGAGGGAGCAGAGTGGAGTGGGAGCTGGAGGATTACCTGTCTGAAGAGACACATCACTGTGTGTGCACATGTCCCTCCCTTGCTCTGTGTTTGTGTGAGAGTGTGTGGGTGTCTTTGTATGTATGCGTGTCCCCTTCCCTCGCTGTGTGTGTGTGCCCCACTTGCTGTCTGTGTGCGTGTCCCTCCATTGCTGTGTGTGCGCGCGTGTCCCTCCCTCGCTGTGTGTCTATGTGTCCCTCCCTCGCTCCGTGTGTGTGTATGTGTATGCATGCATGTCCTGTCCCTCACTGTGTGTGCGTGTGTCCCGCCCTCGCTCTGTGTGTGTGTCTCCCTTGCTCTCTGTGGGTGTATGCATGCATGTCGCCCTCCCTCGCTGTTTGTATGTGTGTCTCTCCCTCACTGCGTGTGTGTCCTTCTTGCTGTGTGTGTGCGTGTTCATCCCTCGCTGTGTGTGTGCCCCTCCCTCGCTGTTTGTGCCTCTTGCTGTGAGTGCACGTGTCCCTCCCTCGCTGTGTGCTATGTGTATATGTGTCCCTCCCTTGCTGTGCATGGGCGTGTCCCTCCCTCACTGTGTGTGTGCCCCTCCCTCGCTGTTTTGTGGGCATATCCTTCCCTCGCTGTGTTTGTGTCCTTCTTGCTATGTGTGTGCAGGTCCCTCCCTTGCTGTGTGTGTGTGTGTGTCCCTCCCTCGCTGTGTGTGTGTGTGTGTGTGTGTGTGTGTATCCCTCCCGCGCTCTGTGTGTGTGTGTGTGTGTGTGCATGTCCCTCTCTCGCTTTTGTATGTGTGTCTGTCTTGCTGTGTGTGTGCATGACCCTCCCTCGCTGTGCGTGGGTGAGTCCCTCCCTCACTGTGTATG